>NC_072447.2:100465378-100768409 GCF_028878055.3 Symphalangus syndactylus
TCAGATTAAATTTCTCCTAAGCATGTGGCATATACCTAACAAGAAAATAAAATTAGGAAATGCTTGCAAAATAATGCTTTGGTTTTTATTTAATAACCCTGCTTCTTCAGAAGAGTTACAGAAGTCATTGACAACACAGAAAGGCACTTTACTTTTTTTCAGAATTATGTGGGAATGTTTAAGAAATTGGTTGGTAAACCATTGTTCTCCTATACTGCACATGGAGGAGACATATCATTTATTCCTTTTTCTATGTCTGTCTTTTCTCTTACCCAGTTTGCTTCTGTGGAATTTCTAATGATCCTCTATTAACAATAATAATAGCTGTAGTAGTGGTGGCAGCAACAGCGGTTATCATTTATATATCGACTACATACTACACACTTAGCATTTTACTAAGCCCTTTACAATGATAAAATGGTTCCCTCTCTCCTCAATACTTTGCAGCTGGTACTGGTAGTTCTCCCATTTTACAGATGAGGAAAATGAAGATCAAGAGAGGTTAAATAACTTGCCCTAATAAACTGCTGCTGTTATATTCAAACCTAGTTACATTTGGTTATGGGAGCTATGCACTTAAACACTATATAATAATGTCTCACAAAGATGAGATCAGTGAAATTACCCTGATCTCTGGGTGATTATGTAATTGGAAGGTATGTAATCTTCTCAGTGTTTATACATGCTTATCATTTGCTCAAAGTCTATGAAACTGTAACCAAAATGAGAAACATTGAGCATTGTGCTCAGATTTAGTAAAAACTCTTAGTGAAACGACGGACAGCCAGCTTATCAGCTAAATCATTAATTAGGTGGCATATGTCGTGGTCAGATCACTTAAATATTCATAAATATAATTTATTTTAATAGAGGATATGAAATCATTCAATAATAAATTTCCATATTGCTGTTTGTCTTAGTCCAGCAGTCCCCAACCTTTTTGGCACCAGGGACAAGTTTTGTGGAAGACAATTTTTCCACAGACTGAGGGGGTGATAGTTTGGGGATGATTCAAGCACATTACATTTACCATTAGACTCTCATAAGGAGTGTGCAACCTAGGTCCCTCACATGCACAGTTCACAATAGGGTTCACACTCCTAAGATAATCTAATGCCACCGCTGATCTGACAAGAGGTGGAGCTCAGGTGGTAATGCTCACTCGCCCACTACTCACCTCCTGTTTTGTGGCCTGGTTCCTAACAGGCCATGGACCAGTACTGGTCCGTGGCCCAGGGGTTGGAAACCCCTGTCTTAGTCCATTCAGGTTGCCAGGACAGAATACCATAGAATGAGTGGCTTACAAACAACAGAAATTCATTTATTACATTCTGGAGACTGGGAAGTCCAAGATCTTGGTGCCAGCAGACTGGTGTCTGGTGAGGGCCTGTTTCCTAGATAGTTGTCTTTTCTTTGTAACCTCACATGGCAGTAAGAGACAAGGGGTCTCTTTCTTGCCTTTTTTACACAGGCACTAATCCTATTCATGAGGGCACTGCTCCAATGACCTAATCACCTCCAAAAGACCCCACCCCCTATACCATCACTTCGGGGATTAGGATTTCAACACATGAATTTTAGAGTGACAGAAACATTCCACCCATTGCACAGCATTTGTGGAATTCACGTTAGGATTTATCTATTACAAGGAAATCATCATATTCTATAAGTCACAGAAGCTAGGAAGATGCATTTTCTAAATAGAATGTACTCCTGAATTGTGACATAGAACTCAAGAGTGGAAATAAATGATGCATAAGTTGCCATGAGGTATTAAAAAGCAGATTTGAAAAAAAAATGGAGAATAGGAGGCAGGACTAACTTGCACCTCCCACTTGGATGGACAGAGTAGTGTGTGAAGACTCACATTGTGAACTTTTGCTCCAAGAACTACCTCAGGAACATAACAGGAAAGCTGAAAGAATCCAAAGACCTTTTGAAGGAACTGGTTTGTCACTGTAGCTCTGCAAGACAGCCAAAAAACTGAGAGTGCCCAAAGTGTGTAAGGGGGAAAGTTCTGCCCCCAAACACACATCATCACTGGGAAACCTGAAAATACAGATCACAAGAGAAGAATTTAACTGTAACTAGAGCTGAGATAAATTTAGAGAACCAAACAAAATATAGGGGTAGAGGTGGCAGCAGGAAGAGCCCTGTGGGCACTCTCGGTCCCCAGGGAAGTCATTTCTGGCCTTGTCTCACAGGGGACCTTGGGGAGCCCTGCCAGTGGAATTGGGGAAAGACTGCAGGGAGAAGGAAACTTCCAACCAAACATTGTAACAATTTTGACAAAATAAGAAGTTCCCTGGACAGAATCTGGGGTAGGGTGCAAACAGGTAGTGCAGATACCAGCACAGAATCCACAGCAGGCAAGGAGGTGTGAAACCTGAAAGCCCTTCTTGCTTTCTCAGTGGGGAGGCTTGTAGCCTGCAAGAAGTTCTCAGCCCTGCTCATTGGCTGCCTGGAAATAAACTAGTGCTATTGGTGGTGGGCGGGGGCGGGTACAATGAGAGTGAGACTGTCCTTTCTGGCTGTGTGGAAGCTGGGTGAGGCCTGTCACTGCCAGCTATTCTCCACTTCCCTGGGAGCCTATATGACATGGCAGAGGAAGATGTAATTCCCCCAACAGCAGCCACAACAGGCCCCTCCCAAGGAGATTCTGAGTTCAGACACACCTAACCCTGGGCCCACCTGATGTCTTTCTCTGCTCATCCTGGTATCTGAAGACAAAGGACATCTCTCCGGAGCTACGTGGCTCTCCCCACTGCCTGACAAACCCAAATACTTATCCAGGTGACCCTAGGGCAAGCTTGTATCCTCCCTATATTACCTCAACTGTTGCTCTCCTGCAAGTGCCACCTCCTGGCTGGAGGCCAACCAACACAAAACCAGCACACTCAACAAAACTGTAACCAAGAACCCTATCAGAGTCCACCTCACTACCCTGCTACCCCCACCAAAGCAGGTGCTGGTACCAACAGCTGAGAGACTTGAAGATGAATCACATCACAGGACTTTTGGCACACACTCCCCAGTACCAGCCCAAAGACCTGTACCTCTGCTGGGTAGCTAGACCCAAAAGAGAAACAACAATCACTGCAGTTCAGCTCTCAGGAATCCCCATCTCTAGGGGAAAGGGGAGAACACCACATGGGACAAAAAAATCTGAACAGCAGCCCTTGAATCCCAGGTATTCCCTCTGACATAGTCTACACAAATAAGAAGGAATCAAAAAAAAATTCTGGTAATATGACAAAACAAGGCTTTTTTGCACCCCAAAAAGAACACACTAGCTCACCAGCAATGCATCCAAACCAAGGAGAAATCTCTGAGTAGCCAGAACAAGAATTCAGAAGGTTGATTATTAAGCTAATCAAGGAGCACCAGACAAAGGTGAAGTCCAACTTAAAGAAATCAAAACATGATACAGAATATGAAAGGAAAATTTTTCAGTGAAGTAGAAAGTATAAATAAAAAACGATCACAATTTCTGGAAATCAAGGACACACTTAGAGCAATGCAAAATGCACTGGAAAGCCTCAACAATAGAATCAAACAAGTAAAAGAAAGAACTTTAGAGCTCAAAGACAAGGCTTTTAAATTAACCGAATCCATCAAAGAAGAAACAAAGAATTTAAAAAATGAACAAAGCTTTCAAGAAGTTGGGGATTATGTTAAACAAACAAATCTAAGAATAATTGGTGTTTCCAAGTAAGAAGAGAAATCTAAAAGTTTGGAAAACATATTTGAGGGAATAATTGAGGAAAATTCCCAGGCCTTGCTAGAGATCTAGACATCCAATTACAAAAAGCTCAAAGAACACCTGGAAAATCAATCCCAAAAAGATAAACACCTAGGCACATAGTCATCAGATTGTCTAAAAAAAAAAAGACAAAAGAAATAATCTTAAGAGCTGTAAGACAAAAGCATCAGGTAACCTACAAAGGAAAACCTAACAGGTTAGCAGCAGATTTCTCAGCAGAAACCCTACAAGCTAGAAAGATTTGTGGTGCTATCATTAGCCTCCTTAAACAAACAATTATTAGGCAAGAATTTTGCATCCAGCCAAATTAAGCTTCAAAAATGAAGAAAATATAGTTGTTTTTCTTTTTTCAGAAAAACAAATGCAGAGAGAATACGCCACTAACATGCCAGTAATACAAGAACTGCTACAAGGAGCTCTAAATAGTGAAACAAATCCACAGAATACACCAAAATAGAACCTCCTTAAAGCATAAACCTCACAGGACCTATATAACCATAACACAATGAAAAAATACAAGGTATTCAGGCAACAAAGAACAAGGAATAGAACAGTACCTTCCATCTCTCTACTAACATTGAATGTAAATGGCTTAAATGCCTCACTTAAAAGATACAGAATGGCAGAATGGATTAAGAATTCACCAACCCCAGTTAGAATGGTGATCATTAAAAAGTCAGGAAGCAACAGATGCTGGAGAGGATTTGGAGAAATAGGAATGCTTTTACATTGTTGGTGGGAGTGTAAATTAGTTCAACCATTGTGGAAGACAGTGTGGTGATTCCTCAAGGATCTAGAACCAGAAATACCATTTGATCCAGCAATCCCATTACTGGGTATACACCCAAAGGATTATACATCATTCTACTATAAAGACATATGCACACATATGTTTATTGCAGCACTGTTCACAATAGCAAAGACTTGGAACCAACTCAAATGTCCATCAATAATAGACTGGATTAAGAAAATGTGGCACATATACACCATGGAATACTATGCAGCCATAAAAAAGGATGAGTTCATGTCCTTTGCAGGGACATGGATAAAGCTGGAAATCATCATTCTCAGCAACTAACACAGGAACAGAAAACCAAATAACCAAACACTGCATGTTTTCACTCATAAGTGGGAGTTGAACAATGAGAGCACATGGACACAGGGAGGGGAACATCACACACCAGGGCCTGTCAGGGGGTAGGGGGCTAGAGGAGGGATAGCACTAGGAGAAATACCTAATGTAGATGATGGGTTGATGGGTGCAGCAAACCACCATGGCACACATATACCTATGTAACAAACCTGCACGTTCTGCACATGTATCCCAGAACTTAAAGTATAATTTAAAAAAAAAGAAAAAAAAAAGAATTTACTAACCAAGTTTCTGCTGTCCTCAGGAGACTCACTGAACACATAAGGACTCACATAAACTTAAAGTAAAGGAGTGAAAAAAGATATTCCATGCAAATGGATACCAAAAATGAGCAGGAGTAACTCTTCTTACATCAGACAAAACAGACTTTAAAGCAACAGTGGGCAAAAAAGACAAAGGGGGACATTATATAATGATAAAAGGACGAGTCCCACAGAAAATATCACAATAATAAATATATATGCACCTAACAGTGGAGCTCCCAAATTTATGAAACAATTACTACTGGACCTAAGAAATGAAATAGATGGTAACACAATAGTAGTGGGGAACTTTAATACTCCACTGACAGTACTAGACAGGTCATCAAGACAGAAATTCAACAAAGAAATAATGGACTTAAACTATACCCTAAAACAAATGGACTTAACAGATATTTACAGAATATTCTACCCAACAACTGCAGAATTTACATTCTGTTCATCAGCACATGGAACATGCTCCAAGGTAGACCATACAATAGGCCACTAAACAAGTATCAGTAAATTTAAGAAAATCAAAACTATATCAAGTACTCTCTCAGAACACGGGGAAATAATATTGAAAATCAACACCAAAAGAAACTCTCAAAGCCATGCAAATACAGAGAAATTAAATAACCTGATCTTACATGATTGTTGGGTCAAAAATGAAATCAAGATGGAAATATAAAAATTCTTTGAATTGAACAATAATAGTGACACAACCTAACATATCTTCTAGGATACAGCAAAAGTGGTGCTACGAGGAAAGTTCATAGCATTAAATGCCTACATCAAAAAGTCTGAAAGAGCACAAATAGACAATCTAAGGCTGCAACTCGAGAAACTAGAAAAACAACAATCCAAACCCAAACCTAGCAGAAGAAAAGAAATAACAAAGGGCAGAGCAGACCTAAGTGAAATTGAAACAAACAAAAAAAATATAAAAGATAAATGAACAAAAACTAGGTCTTTGAAAAGATAAACAAAATTGATAGAACATTAGCCAGAGTAATCAAGAAAAGAAAAGATCCAAATAAGCTCAATTAGAAATGAAACAGGAGCTATTTCAACTAGTGCCACAGAAATACCAAAGATTATTCAAGGCTATTATGAACACCTGTATGTGCACAAACTAGAAAACCTAAAGGAGATGCATAGAATCCTGGAAATATACAACCCTCCTAGATTAAACCAGGAAGAAACAGAAATTTTGAACAGAACAATAACAAGCAGTGACATGGAAATGGTCATTTAAAAATTGCCAACAAAAAAAAAAAGCCCAGGGCTAGACAGATTCACAGCTGAATTCTGTCAGACATCCAAAGAAGAATTGGCACTAATTCTGTTGACGCTATTCTAAAAGACAGAGAAAGAGGGAATCCTCCCTAAATCATTCTTTGAAGCCAGGATTGCCCCAATACCAAACCAGTAAAACACATAACAAAAAAAGAAAACTACAGACAAATATCCCTGATGAATATAGATGCAAAAATCCTCAACAAAATACTAGCCAACCAAATACAACACTATATCAAAAAGATAATCCACCATGATCAAGTGAGTTTTTTACCAGGGATGCAGGGATGGTTTAACATACGTATGTCTATAAATGTAATACACTACATAAACAGAATTAAAATAAAAACCACACAATAATCTAAATAGACACAGAAAAAGCATTTGACAAAATCCAGCATCCCTTTGTGATTAAAACCCTCAGCAAAATTGGCGTAGAAGGGACATAACTTAAGGTGATAAAAGCCATCTATGACTAACTAACAGCCACATTACACTGAATAAAAAAAAGTTAAAAGCATTCGCCCTGAGAACTGGAACAAAACAAGGATGCCCACATTCACCACTTCTATTCAACATAATGCTGGAAGTCCTAGCCAGAGCAATCAGACAAGAGAAAGAAACAAAGTCATCCAAATCAGTAAATAGGAAGTCAAACTGTCGCTGTTTGCCGATCATAACTGTATACCTAGAAAGCCCTAAAGACATCGAAAAATCTCCAGAACTGGTACGTGAATTCAGTAAAGTTCCAGGATACAAAGTCAGTGCAAACAAATCAGGGGCACTGCTATATGCCAACAGTGACCAAACTGAGAATAAAATAAAAAACTCAAGACATTTCACAAAAGCTGCAAAAAAGTAAAATACTTAGGAATGTACCTAACAAAGCACGTGAAAGACCTCTACAAGGAGAACTACAAAACACTGCTTAAATAAATCATAGATGACACAAACAAGTGGAAACACAACCCATACTCATGGATGGGTAGAATCAATATTGTGAAAAGGACCATACTGCCAAAAGCAATCTACAAATTCAATGCAGTTCTCATCAATATATCACCATAATTCTTCACAGAACTAGAAAAAAAATCCTAAAATTCATATGGAACCAAAAAGGAGCCCACATACCCAAAGCAAGATGAAGCAAGAAGAACAAATCTGGAGTTATCACATTATCTGACTTGAAACTATATTATAAGACCATAGTCAACAAAACAGCATTATACTGGTATAAAAATATGCACATAGACAAATGGAATAGGGTAGAGACCCCAGAAATAAAGCCAAATGCTTACAGCCAACTGATCTTTAACAAAGCAAACAAAAACATAAAGTGGGGAAAGGACACCCTATTTGACAAATGGTGGGGGGATAATTGGCAAGCCACATGTAGAAGAATGAAACTGGATCCTCATCTCTCACCCTATACAAAAATCAACCCAAGATGGATCAAGGACTTAAATCTAAGATCTGAAACTTTAAAAATTCCAGAAAATAACATCAGAAAACTCCTTCTAGACACTGGCTTAGGCAAAGACTTCATGACCAAGAACCCAAAAGCAAATGCAACAAAGCAAAGATAAATAAATGAGATTTGATTAAACTAAAAAAGAATCTCACAGCAAAAGGAGGAATCAGCTGAGTAAACAGTCAACACAGAGTGGGAGAAAATCTTCACAATCTACACATCGGACAAAGGACTAATATCTACAATCTACAAGGAATTCAAACAAATCAGCAAGAACAAAACAATCACATCAAAAATTGGGCTAAGGACGTGAATAGACAATTCTCAAAAGAAGATATACAAATGGCCAACAAACATATGAAAAAATGCTCCACATAACTAATGATCAGGAAAATGTAAATCAAAACCACAATGCGATACCACCTTACTCCTGCAAGAATGGCCATAATCAAAACCTTAAAAAAAAATAATAGATGTTGGCCTAGATGCAGTGAAAAAGGAACACTTCTACACTGCTGGTGGGAATCTAAACTAGTACAACCAGTATGGAAAACAGTGTGGAGATTCCTTAAACAGCTAAAAGTAGATCTACAATTTGATTCAGCAATCCCACTACTGGGTATCTACCCAGAGAAAGAAAAGTCATTATATGAAAAAGCAACGGGTAGACAGATAAATTACTATTTACTATAAATAGTAATGTATTTATTATTTATTACACTTTCGTATAAAGTCATTATATGAAAAAGCAATGAGTAGATAAATAAAATACTATTCAGCCATAATAAGGAATGAATAATGGCATTGGCAGCAACCTGGATGGAACTGAAGACTATTTTTCTAAGTGAAGTAACTCAGGAATGGAAAACCAACCATGTTATGTTCTAACTCATAAGTGGGAGCTAAGCTATGAGGATGCAAAGGCATAAGAATGATACAACGGAATTTGGGGAATCAGGGGAAAGGGTGAGAGGGGTATGAGGAATAAAAGACTACAAATAAGGTGCAGTGTATACTGCTCAGTTGATGGGTGTACCAAAATCTCACAAATCACCACTAAAGAACTTACCCATGTAATCAAATACCACCTGTTCCCACAATCCTATGGAAATAATTCGTTTAAAACTGTTAAAATAAAAAAAATGCAAAAAAGATATTAAAGAGCAGAATAATTTATAGAAAACACTAGAAAATAGAACCTCTGTATTCCTAATGCTTGTTTAAATGTACCCAGTTCTATAATCTCAGATGAATCACTTATCTTTTCTGGGTCTCCAATTTTTCATCCATCCAACGTATTACTATAGTATCTCTGCTTTTCCCTTCCCTGCTCTGACTTTCTTAAAATCCCATTCATTTTGGATATCTCATGAGCTGCTTGTATGGCATTATAGATAAGTGAGAATGCTTGTCCTTTAAATTCTTACTTGGTCCACTCCAGTATGTAAGAGGAGGTAATATATGTGGTTTATACAGAAACAGAAATGACTTTGTAAACAAATATTTACAATAATTTCCCAGCCAGAAAATGAGTATGGTTTATGACAAGAGCATAATCATCAAGGGACAGAAATCAATTGATGGAGAATGAGAAACTCCAGTCAGGAATGTTTTGCCAACTCTCTGGATTGCAAGCAATGGGCTTGTAACAAACTCAAAAGAAATGAAGAAATCCCATCTGACATCTAGTTCAGACTTTATTACTGAACACTTTTCACTTAGAATATTTACATGCAAATTCCAGACTACAGTTTCCTTCTGGTTATGGATTCTGGTTATTTCCCAATTTATCATTAGTAGCTCTAGTAAAGCCAACCCTAGAGTCTTCAGTAGATGTTAAACTCACCACTCTTATGTGAGTTGGCATCATGGTCCTGGCCATGTTCTAAACTGAGATACACAATTGGCATCCTGAACTTGCTATGCCAAACAGCAAGTCTCCTGTGGGCAAATTTCAAGCCAGGTAGGTTCCATTTTTTTCACTTAAGAAAAATATTTAATTATTAATAGTTTTCAAATTAATTTGTTGCCAGGAAACTGAAACTCTTAGAAAGGGAAGACATGATAGGAGTCTTTCTGTTTTTTATGTTAGTGCAAGTCATATCCTGCATACTATCCTCTCTTGCTCAGTTTTGCCATTAGGCTTCTGCCTAGACCACATTTTCCCATAGAACTAGTACAAATACTTCCATATTAACAGAGACCGGGGAGCAGCTCACTACCCTTCTAATTGCTAAGCACTCTCTAAGATTACATTTCCTGAAGGCAGAAACCTTGCTATGGTGTTGTGGAACTGACAAGAATAAAGGGATTCTTGTTAAAGGACGAGTAAAGACATTAAGTGCCGAAAACTTAAAGTTCCAAATGGAATTCCTTAATGCAAGAGATAAAAAGATGACTCAAATTCTATTTGAACAACACAATCTTCTTCACTTAAAAGTGACATATTTTTTCCTGGAGAATCTGCATGTGTCATTGTGTACAGGTGCAAAAATGTGTACATAACTCAGTATGATACATCAAAATAAAATTAATCATAGATTAATTAGGCAATGAATTACCTTACAAATAAAATCGTGTTGATTTAAACCTACCTATGTATACAAATACTGAAAATTTTACCCTACCATTATAACCCATTTTTCTACAATTATTTGGCACATTTCTTTGAAGTAAATGTGCCAAATGATAAATATAAATGTAAACGTAATATATAAATACAAATGTAAAGACGAACAATGTACATTAATGACATATTGCTATTATATCATTCTCCTGAATATATTTTCCAGAACTCCAGTAGGTATTTAATTATAATATTTCCATATTATGATTCAAAGTACCTTACACAAATCAGTTGCTACAGCCTTCAGAGCTAAAGACTGTCATGAAGGATGGTAGAGACATATGTCTCTTTGAGTTAACTTTCTTGGGATTTTGATATTTGCATTGGAGTATTACCCCCCAATGTTTCTGATCTGTATAAAGCTAATTATGTGCTACTATTAAAGCAGATTGCAAGAGACATTGACAGTTGGAAAGGCCTAATGACCAGCTGGATGGAAAAATTTCATGTTGTCAAAATGGTAAGTTTGCCAGGAATTTTACATACCATTTATTTGCTACAAACATGAATACCTACGCCTTGTTTCAAGATAAACCCAGCCTGCAAAATAATCACATTTTGAATATTAAAAAAACTCAAAGGCTAAGAGGTATGTTCCATATTTTGAGACTGTAATCCTTCACTATCTAAATTCATGCTGAATTTATAGACTTTATTTTTTGCCTCAAACTTATTAAAAATATAATGTATACAAATAAGAAAAGACATCCTCTAATATATTCAATGTCTATAAAATTTTTAAAAATAAGCTAATAATTCAGGGAGCAAATTCAAACCAGTTACATGATGTCTTTTAGAATCCCCTGCATCCAATTGTTTGAGGAAACATTTCACTTTACAACTAGTTGTGTCAACACGATAATAATACCATTCCTACAGTACCTTTCATTTTAAGTATTTTTTGGACATTATCTCATTTGTTACTCCTAATAATTCAGTGATGTAAGATTCCCAGTCCTAGACTCTTTCCATTGATATCAGAATGCATTAGTAGGGAGAAAAACAACCACTTAATATTGTCTCCTCTTTAATATGCTGCTATTAAAACATAGTGACATATTAAAATTTTCAACTTTTTCTCATTAATCCCTCAATCTCATTGCATTCTTCTTAGACATAAGAGCAGCTGACAACTGCCTCATCTTTCCATCAATGATTTTACCAACATACCTGCATCTGTTCCCATATAATGACAATAGCAGCAACAGCAACAATGTCTGGCATTTATTGAGGACTAGCTGCATGCCAAGCACTACTTTATACACTTCACCCATTTCAACTTATTTAATATTCATGATAACCCTACGAGCTATGTGCTATTATTTCTTCTCCATGTTAGAGATGGGGGAATGAAAGCATTTTTCCAAGGAAGAACACACACACATACACACACACACACACACACACACACGTGGCAAACACAGCAAATACAAGGTCTAAACCCAGGAAGTCTGCACCCCATACTCCACTGCATTGCTGCTGTTATAAAATAAAAAGTGTCTCCTACAAATGTATTCACTTGTGCCTTAAATATTTCATTCTTCTCACCTTCACAAGGACTTTGCATCTGTAATTATGCCCCTTGTCTACTTACTTATCAGTTTCTTCATCTCTACTGAGCCAACCCAATTGTCATTGAAATATGCCTTATTATCACTCATCTTAAAAACATAACAAATAAACAAACCATAAAACCTCCATTTCTCTATTCTCCTTCAATGGTAACAATCCTCCAAATACCTGTCTATACTCACTAACTCAACTGCTTAGTCTTGAAAAATCTCTTATCAGAGACACCAATGACTTATATGTTACCCAAGACAATGGTGAAATCTATGTTCTAATTTTATTGACCCATCAGCAGCATTTGGCACGGATATCAATGCTCTTCTTGAAGTATTATCTGGTTTTCCTTCTATCTAACTAGACACTTTCTCTGTTTCTTTTGCTGGTTCTTCCTCCTCTATAAATTTAAAATGCCCCAGGATTCTTTCCTTACTCATTTTTCTTTATGAACACTCTCCCAAAGTTATCTCATCCAGTATCATGAATTCAAATGCCATCTATACCCATATCATCTATTTGAAATGACTCTCAAATCTATAGCTCCAGTCTGGATTACCTTTCTGAACTTCAGAATAATGTAATATATCCAGTTCACTACTTTACATTGCCACTTGGAATGTATAATAGACTTCTCAACCTTAACAGAGCCCAAATAAGAGTACAGTTTCACTTCTAAATCTCATCCCTGACAGGTTTTCTCCATTTGAGTAAATAGTCCTTGAGGACAATAATGAAGAATACTTGAGTCTCTCTTTCCATCAGGCTTCATCATCAGTAAGTCTTCTTATATGTCTAAAACTCTATTTCTGAAACTATTTACCATGTTTAAATGTCTAAAATCTATCTCCACTGGATTTGAACACCTTAGTCCAAGTCACTATCATCTCCTACCTGGATTATTGCAGTATTCACTTAGTTTGTCTCCCTGTTTCTGTTTCTTTCCTCCTACAACCTGTCCTCTTCACAGCACCTAGAAGGATCTTTTATACTAAAAACATCAATCTAATAAATGGTGCTTCCCATCTTAAAGCCCCCCAGTGTCTCCCCATGAAACTTCAAATAAAATCCAAACTCCTTACCAAGGATTACAAGGTCCTGTATGATGTAGCTTCTTCCTATTTCTCTCTTCTCAGCTTCTACTTTCTCCCTCATTCTGCCCCAGTCAGACTGATTCTTCTTACACACACGAAAAAATATTTCTGTTTCTGGGACTTTGACATAAAGCTCTGCTTGGATGACTTTTCTCTCAAATCTTTGCATGGCTGCATCTTTCTCATCTTTTTGAATTCTCAATTCAAATGCCATTTCCCCAGAAAGGCTTTCCCCAACAACCCTAGCTAAACCGGTACCCTGCTCACCTTCCATCAGAGTAAATTCGTTCTTCTTATTATTTATCAGAACTAGAAATCTTTTCATTTATTTGCATTTTATTATCTGTCTTCCCCAGTGGAATTTAAGTTCCTTGAAGACACAGACCAAGTTCATCTTGGATCCTTAGCATGGGATCCTTAGAAAGTATCTGTGCATAATAGGCACCTAATGCATATTTGATAGTAGTCTCCACTATAATACTATTATTCTATAGATGGAGAGTCAAATACATAGTGAATATGGGGAATGGTTACATGAGGTCACTAAAAGTGAAGTGGGAAACCAGTAAGTCCCTTATCCCAACTGCAAAGCAGGCTTCATTGCAAAAAGCCATTATCAGATACATAAATAGAAACAGATAGGTAGATGATAGATAGATGATAGATGATGATAGATAGATAGATGATAGATAGATAGATAGATAGATAGATAGATAGATAGATAGATAGATAGATAGACAGACAGACAGACATAACATTCTGCAGCTTGAATTTTCCAGGCCAATCTGATAACTTTTCTTTTTTCATTTTCTTTTTACTTTTTTTATTTCGGTAGGTTTTTGGGGAACAAGTGGTGTTTGGTTACATGAATAAATTATTTAGTGGTGATTGCCGAGATTGTGGTGCTCCCATCACCCAAGCAGTGTACACTGTACCCAATGTGTAGTCTTTTATTCCTCGCCACCTCCCACCCTTTGCCCTGAGTCCCGAAAGTTTTATGCCTTTGCATCCTCATAGCTTAGCTCCCACATATGAGTGAGAATATACAATGTTTGGTTTTCCATTCCTGAGTACTTCATTTAGAATAATTGCCTCCCGATATACCTAATGCTAAATGACGAGTTAATGGGTGCAGCAAAACACATGGCACATGGATACATATGTAACAAACCTGCACATTGTGCACATGTACCCTAAAACCTAAAGTATAATAATAATAAAAAAAAAAAAGAATAATTGCCTCCAATTCCATCCAGGTTGCTGCAAATGTGATGATTTCATTGTATTTTATGGCTGAGAAGTATTCTACTCTGTCTCTCTCTCTCTCCATGTATATATATATATATATATATATATATATATATATATATATATATATAAAATGAAATGAAAATGAAGAAAATTATATATAATAAATATATATATATTTTTTTTCTTCATTTTCGTTATCCCCTCTTTGATTGATGGGCATTTGAGCTGGTTCCATATTTTTGCAATTGCAAATTGTGCTGCTATAAACGTGTTTGTACAAGTATCTTTTTTGTATAATGACTTCTTTTTCTCTGGGTAGATACCTAGTAGTGGGTATCTACCCAGATAAAATGGGTAGATGGATCAAACGGTAGATCTACTTTTAGTTCTTTAAGGAATCTCTACACTATTTTCCATAGTGGTTGTTCTAGTTTGCATTCCCACCAACAGTGTAAAATTGCTCCCTTTTCACCACATCCCTGACAACATCTATTATTATTTTTTTTATTTTTAGATTATGGCCTTTGTTGCAGAAGTGAGATGGTATCACATTGTGGTTTTGATTTGCATTTCCCTGATAATTAGTGATGTTGAGAATTTTTCCATATGCTTGTTGGCTATTTGTATACCTTCTTTTAAGAATCATCTATTCATATCCTTAGCCCACTTTTTGATGGGATTGTTTGTTTTTTTCTTGCTGATATATTTGAGTTCTTTGTAGGTTTTCAATGTTAGTCCTTTGTCGGATGTATAGTTTGTGAATATTTTCTCCCACTCTATGGGTTGTCTGTTAACTCTGCTGATTATATCTTTTGCTGTGCAGAAGCTTTCTAGTTGACTTAAATCTTATCTATTTATCTTTGTTTTTGTTGTATTTGCTTTTGGGTTCTTGGTCATGATGTCTTTAACTAAGCCAATGTCTAGAAAGGTTTTTCCGATCCTATCTTCTAGAATTTTTATGGTTTCAGATCTTAGATTGAAGTCTTTGACCCATCTTGAGTTGATTTTTGTATAGGGTGAAAGATGAGGATTCAGTTTCATTCTTCTACAAGTGGCTTGCCAATTATCCCAGCACTATTTGTTGAATAGGGTGTCCTTTTCCCACTTTATGTTTTTCTTTGCTTTGTCAAAAATCTTCCTTTGCCTTCATTTCTGGGTTCTCCATTCTGTTATATTGGTCTCTGTGCTTATTTTTTTATACCAGTGCCATGCTGTTTTGGTGACTATGGCCTTATAGTATAGTTTGAAGTCAGTTAATGTGATGCCTCCAGATTTGTTCTTTTTGCTTAGTCCTGCTTTGTCTATGTGGGCTCTTTTTTGGTTCCATATGAATTTTAAGATTGTTTTTTCTAGTTCTGTGAAGAATGATACTGGTATTTTGATGAGAATTGCATTGAATTTGCAGATTGCTTTTGGCAATATGGTCATTTTCACACTACTGATTCTACCCATCCGTGAGCATGGGATGTGTTTCCATTTGTTTTTGTCATCTATGATTTCTTTCAGCAGTGTTTTGTAGTTTTCCTTGTAGAGAACTTTCATATGCTTTGTTAGGTATATTCCTAAGTATTTTATTTTATTTTTTGCAGCTATTGTGAAAGGAATTGAGCTCTTGATTTGATTCTCAGCTCGGTCGCTGTTGGTGTATAGCAGAGCTACTAATTTATGTACATTAATTTTGTATCCTGAAACTTTGCTGAATTTATTTACCAGTTCTATGAGCTTTTTGGATCAGTCTTTAGGGTTATCTAGGTATACAATCATATCATCAGCAAACAGTGACAGTTTGACTTCCTCTTCACCAGTTTGGCTGCCTTGTTTTCTTTCTCTTGTCTGATTGCTCTGGCTAGGGTTTCCAGCATTATGTTGTATAGAAGTGGTGAAAGTGGGCATACTTGTCTTGTTCTGGTTCTAGTTCTCAGGAGGAATGCTTTCAACTTTTCCTTGTTCCGTATAATGTTGGCTGTGGGTCTGTCATAGATGGCTTTTATTACCTTAAGGTTTGCCCCTTCTATGTTGATTTTGATGAGAGTTTTAATTATAAAGGGATGCTGAATTTTGTCAAATGCTTTTTCTGTGTCTATTGAGATGATCTTGTGATTTTTGTTTTTAATTCTGTTTATGTGGTGTATCACATTTATTGACTTACGTATATTACACCATCCCTGCATCTCCAGTATGAAACCCACTTGATCATGGTGAATTATCTGTTTGATATGCTGTTGGATTGGTTAGCCAGTATTTTATTGAGGATTTTGCATCCATATTCAGCAGGGATATTGGTCTACATAGTTGTCTTTTTTTGTTATGTCCTTTTCTGGTTTTGGTATTAGGGTGATACTTGCTCCATACAATGATTTAGGGAGAATTCCCTCTTTCTCTGTCTTTTGGAATAGCGTCAATAAGATTGGTATCAATTCTTTTTTGAATGTCTGATAGAATTCAGCTGTGAATCCGTCTGGTCCTGAACTTTTTTTTGTTGGCAATTTTTAAATTACCTTTTCAAACTCGCTGCTTGTTATTGTTCTGTTCAGAGATTCTATATCTTCCTGATTAATCTAGGAGGGTTTTATATTTCCAAGAGTTTATCCATCTCCTCTAGGTGTTCTGGTTTATGCATATAAAGGTGTTCATAGTAGCCTTGAATAATCTTTTGTATTTCTGTCGTATCAATTGTAGTATCTCCAATTTCATTTCTAATTGAACTTATTTGGATCTTCTCTTTTTCTTGATTAATCTCACTAATGGTCTTTCAATTTTATTTACCTTTTCAAAGAATCAGCTTTCTGTTTGATTATTTTTATTGTTTTCTTATTTCATTTAACTCTGCTCTGATATTCGTTATTTATTTTCTTCTGCTGGATTTTGGTTTGGATTGTTCCTGCTTCTCCAGTTGTGGGAGGTGTGACTGTAGATTGTCTATGTGCTCTTTCAGACTTTTCAATGTAGGCATTTAATGCTATGAACTTTCTTCTTAGTACCCCTTTTGTTGTATCCCAGAAGTTTTGATGGCTTGTGTCATTATTATTGTTCAGTTCAAATAATTTTTAATTTCCATCTTGATTTTATTGTTGACCCAACGATCACTCAGCAGCAGGTTATTTAATTTCTATGTATTTGCATGGTTTTGTGGGTTCCTTTTGGAGCTGACTTCCAATTTTATTCCACTACTGTCTGAGAGAGTAATTGATATAATTTCAATTTTCTTAAATTTACTGAGACTTGTTTTGTGGCCTATCATCTGGTCTATCTTGGAGAATATTCCATGTGCTGATAAATTGAATTCTGCAGTTGCTGGGTAGATTGTTATATAAATATCTGTTAAGTCCATTTGTTTTAGGGTATAGTTTAAGTCCATTGTTTCTTTCTTGACTTTCTGTCTTGGTCACCTGTCTAATGTTGTCAGTGGAGTATTAATATCCCCCACTATTATTGTGCTGCCACCTATTTCATTTCACTTCTTATGTCTAGTAGTAATTGTTTCATAAATTTGGGAACACCAGTGTTAGGTGCATATTTATTCAGTATTGTGATATTTTTCTGTTGGACTCGTCCTTTTATCATTATATAATGTCCCTCTTTGTCTTTTTTACCTGCTGTTGCTTCAAAGTCTTTTTTGTCTAATGTAAGAAGAGCTATTCCTGCTCACTTTTGGTGTCCATTTGCATGGAATATTTTTTTTCACTCCTTTAAGTTTACGTGAGTCCTTATATGTTCAGTGAGTCGCCTGAAAACAGCAGAAACTTGGTTGGTTAATTCTTAATCCATTCTGCCATTCTGTATTTTTTCAGTGGAGCAATTAGGCCGTTTACATTCAACATTAGTAATGAGATGGGAAGTACTATTCTATTCATCATGATATTTGTTGCCTGAATACCTTGTATTTTTTCATTGTGTTATTATGATATAGTTCCTGTGAGATTTATGCTTTAAGGAGGTTCTATTTTGGTGTATTTTGTGGATTTGTTTCACTATTTAGAGCTCCTTTTAGCAGTTCTTGTAGTGCTGGATTGGTAGTGGCAAATGCTCTCAGCAAGTGTTTATCCAGAAAAGACTGTATCTTTTCTTCCTTTATGAAGCTTAGTTTTACTGGATACAAAATTCTTGGCTGATAATTGTTTTAAGAGGCTAAAACAGATAGGAGGCAAGACTAGTTTGCAGTTCCCTCTCAGATGGACAGAGCAGTGTGTGGAGACTCACATTGTGAACTTTGGCTCCAAGAACTACCACACGAACATACCAGGAAAGCCAAGACCACCCACAGACCCTTTGAAGGAACTAGATAACTCCTACAGGCTCCCTGAGATGCAGAAAAACTGTGATTCTGTTTGCTTTCTCAATGAGGAGGCTTGTGGTCTGGGGCAACTTCTCAGCTCTGGTCATCAGCTGTCTGGAAATAGACTTGGTGCTGTTGGGGAACGCACAGTGGGAATGAGACCAGCCTTTAGGATTGCATGCTGCGTGGAAGTAGGGTGAGGCCTGAGACTGCCAGCTTTCTCCGACTTCCCTGGCAACCTGTATGTTTCAGCAGAGACACCAAAAATCCCCTGGGACTATAACTCCATCTGACTGGGAACCACACCCCCACCCCTCTCAAAAGCGACAGCAAGCCCCGCCCAAGGACAGGCTGAGCTCAGACATGCCTATCCCTGCCCTCACCTGGTAGCCTTTGTCTACCTGCCCTGATAGCTGAAGACAAATGTCATAATCTCTTGGGAGCTCCATGGCCTTGCCCACCACCTGAGAAACTGGAATACTTAAACAGGTGTCCCTAGGGCAAGTTTGCATCCTCCCTATAGGACCACAGCTGATGCATTCTTGAAAAAGTCACCTCCTAGCTGGGGGCCAACCAACACGAAACCAGCACACTAAACAAAAACACAACCAAGGACCCTCTCAGAGTCCACTTCACTCCCCTGCTACCTACACTGGAGCGGATGCTGGTATCCAAGGCTGCAAGACCTGAAGATGGATCACGTCACAGGACTCTTTGCAGACATTCGCCAGTAGGATCCCGGAGCCTGGTAGCTCTGCTGAGTAGCTAGACCCAGAAGAGCAAAGACAATCACTACAGTTTGGCTCCCAATCTCATAACTTACCTACTTTCAAAGTGAATTCATATCCTTGGAAGTAAGAAATTGTTGGCAGATGACTAAGAATTTAAGTTTGCCTAAGTTCTTTTTTTTGTACAGAAATAATTTAATTTGAAAAATTTAATGTAAGTTTAGAAGAAAAATATTGGATTAATTTGTATAAAGTAGATGTTTATATGGCAAAGAGCATTCCCAAAACAAAATAAAATGAAATACACAAGAACTGCTTCTTTTATAACCACAGTCTGGTATATTTGGCTTTACACATACTCAAAGTGAAAATTGTTACAAATTGAATTATGTAGGTATGTGATCTTTAAAGTAAATGCTCTTGTGTTACTTCTATATATTTTTTCTAATTATGTTGCGTACTATTCCTAGGTCTGCTGTAACAAAGTATCACAAACTAGGTGGCTTAAAACAATAGAAATTTATTCTCTCACAATTCAGGAGGCCAGAAATCTAAAATCAAGGTTTCAGCAGGATTGGTTCCTTCTGGAAGCTCTGAGACAAACTGTCCCATGACTCTCTCCTAGCATCTGGGGGTTGATGGCAATTGTTGGCATCCCTTGGCTTATAGCTCCATCACTCCAATCTGTTTTTCTGTCTTCACATGGCCCTCTTCCCTGTGTGTATGTCTGTCTTCAAATATTTGTCACCTTACAAGGACACCAGTCATTGGATTTAGGTCCCACTATAATCCAGCATGACCACATTTTAACTTGATTACATCTGCAAAAATCCTATTTCCAAATAAGATGACTCAACAGGCACTGAGGGCTAGGACTTCAGTATTTCTATGGCAGGATGCAATTGAACCCACAATTCATTCAGATCTGTCACAGTAGCTTGTGGTCCACATTGATATTATGCATATAGTACTTCAAGCTTCAGGTTTAACAAAGAATGAGTCTGCATTTTATAAGTCTGAACTTTTCTTTTTTTCTTTAACATATATATTTTGGGCATCCAGATAATGCATGACAAATATGAAAAATCTCAAAATTCTTATTTCTAATAGAAGCATGCTATTTTAGTTTTTTGTTGTTGTTTGTTTTGGCTTTTGGCCTTGTCTTTCAAAAAGAGACAACCATCTGCCTAACTTAGTTAAAAAAATATCTTGGCAAATAATGAGTACTACAGACATGGAATATGAGATTTGAGGGGGAAATTCATTTTAATTAAATTACTGCCTCTAATGATTGACAGAAGTAAATGTCACTGATTGGCGCCATTTTGAATCTTGACAAGTACTGAGGCAATCTTTAGGGTATTCTCCTCTTCTAATAAAATAAAATTAGCATCATCATTTAAAAAGAGTCTGGAAGGCATATATTGAGTTGTCACTCTATTACCAGAACTAATTCTAAGCCAATATCTTTCTGTTCTTATTTTAAGGTAATCATTAGGTCATGTGAATAGAAGTATAATTCACTGTTTTCTCCTTTCTTCCTCATTTACAGAACACCTAGTGTTCTGTAGTAGACTAGTGAATTTAGATACCTATAGCTAAGATTCTTCAACGGCCACAAGTAGATAATAGTAATGGCAGTAGGCTACTCTGTATAATGCCTTTCAATCGTATAAAGAAAGGTGACTTTATAAAATTGCTTATTATGTGGGCTGTGAGTTGAGAATATATGGTTACAATCCATTTAATGAAGTTCTCCTAAAAACCAAAAGCCCGTAAAAGCTGAAACATAAAAATTCCTTTCTGCTAAATCAAATGCTTTTTCACCATTTGAGTGTTATAAGTACCATTTCCCTCCTAACTCTCTGAGAAAAGCAAATCCATTTATGCTATTCATAACACTTATGAGCAAGCTGTGGTTTTTAATAAAACACAAGTCATTTGTGCATATAATAAGCAGATGTAGACTTCTTTGCACTCCTAGAATAGAGTTGTTTGCATTTATGAATGGCCCCAATCAGGTAGAAAAATCTATAATTGGCTCTTTATCAGTCCTAATCTGAAAATGTCATTTCATTCATTAGTTGAGGTGTGAGTTTTAAGATCTGAATAATAATGGGTTGCAACTTAAATTTTCTAATTACCTTTCACTCAAACTTTCAGATGCAGAGGCATATATAACAAAATTTCATGGTTCGCTAGTTTGAAATTTCTTTTGGAAATCACAGAATATCAGAGCTGAAGGAGACTTTGTCAACAGTTAGTCAATGGTAGAGCTAGAATAAGACCCTGTGTCCCTTGATTCCCATTTTAGTCTTTTCTCTACTACCTAACACTACCTCTCCATCTGCCCAACGATTTACTTGTAGCATCAAAGTGTCAAAAATATAATTTTATTCAATTGGCTGCTATAGATATTTTAAATCTCCAATTAAACAAAAAGACCTAAATGACATCATTTCTAAAATAATCACTCACTGCAAATCCCTTATCAAATGTAATTTAGTCTTTTGAACTGATATTTTAAGAAACATTCTCTTTATAACTATACCTTTGATCAATCTTTCATTCTGACTAATCAGCGTCTCCCTGGGATGCTTCCCAGAAAGTAGGTATGATGTTTTCCAAGTCTTCTAATTGAATAGAAAGACTTGTCTCTATTTTGATATGTGGGTTTAATTGTGGTATGCTTACAATAAGCGGCTTTTAAGATTGATTAAAGCCCTTTGCTTCAATTCAATTATTAATTAATCTCAGCAGCCATTTATTGCTTTATATGCCACAGAAAAATAGAGATCATCCTTTAATTATTGATTCGTCTGATAGTAGTGCGCCAGCTGTACTACCTTTACATGTCAACATTTCTGTTAAGTATATTTTCAGTTTGCTCTGCTTTCCTTGTCAAAAGGAAAGACATTTTCAAACCATCTGTTAAATCACCAACCTCTTCTACTGATTATTCTGAGCAAAATTATCTGGCAGGAAGTCACTCAGTTTCCTGCAGGTAAGAAGACTTCTCTCTGAGGGCTTAAAATGGCCCTGAGCTTCTGAATTACTTGACTTTTGTTTTTACTTTCTCTTAAGAGCAATAGGTCAGAAACAGCTTAATCAGTATACACTTTTGAATGTGTAAATTTTTATATGTAATATGGGGAAATTTTTCTTACAGTGAATATTGCAGTTCTCTTAGTGTTTAATTCTGTCAATATATGAAAAATATTTTCTGTGTATTTTCAGGCATTTAAACTAAAAATATAAATTTAAATATCATCTCCATTATAAATGGAGAAGGATGCTACAGCAGAGTTCTTTGTTTCATCAGCATTAGCCATGATTACCAATAAGCAATTTGCAATTTGATCAGTTGGTTCTCTTACTGACAAGTCTACCTTAAATCACTAAGAATTTCTTCCAAAACTTTTATAGAAACAGTGTCTGTGTTACATTACTTGCTGGTTTGGCTGCTGTAACTCAGAGACCTCAAATAATAGTTGTTTAAACTAGAGAGGTTTATTTTTCTTTCACATTAAAATCTGGGTAGGCAGCTTCAAAATCAGCAGGGATATTGGTTCATTCTAACATATTGCTTTGATGTTATCAATACACAGTTACTATCTCCTCATCCAAGAGAGCTGTATAACTCCTGCCATCATATTTCTGTTCCAACCTGAGGGAGGGATGTAAAGACACACTCTGTTGGCCAAAATGTAATCACATGGATAGCCTTACATACCTTCAGGGAGCCTGAGAAAGGTAATGCTGGGCTTTTGTTGGGTATATGTCTGGCTATATACCCAACAAAAATTCTATCCCTATATATGAAAGGGAGAATAAATGTGGGAGGACAATTAGCAGTCTCCACCACTGTACTAGCCAAAGAAATAAGAATTAAATCAATAATTCCTTTCATTTATATAGCCCTTTTTTTCTGAGTGCTTTCAATTATCTTACTATATCCCCACTTCAGTCAATTCTTAATTATCTACAATAAAACCTGGGAGGAGGAGAGAATCACAAATAATCAAATGTGGCAGATAATATAAACATAATATTTTATTTTGATTTGAATGCTCTGGTTCTTTGATGCCTAACAATCAAGATGAGCAATATTGAACTACCATTAGGCCCCACATATGCAAGAACATTTCACAAATACGGATACCCTCATGCTGCTTTTTTTGCCTGCAATGGCCTTTTCTTGCTTGCCTGCCAAACACCCACCCAACTTTCAAGATTCATCTTAAGTGTTATCTCTCCGTATTCTCTCAGAAAAAAACTCTCTCCCACTAACCAAGGTAGAATTATTTACATCATCTTTTGTCTTACCATTCCACCTTGAATAAACCACAATTTATTGTTTATTGGTTTATGTGTCTGTCTCCCCCAGTAGAAAAAAATGTTGAGGGAAAGGTTAAAATCTAATTCATCTATATCCTCAGCTCCCAGCACAGAGCCTTTCATATCACAAGCACTCAGTAATATCTATCAATGTAAACACTTTTAATAAAACAATAATTTACACTATTAAAAATGCCATTTGAACACATCTGAAAAGCATGGGATAGAAAGTATCACCTATCTTATTCACAACATTTCACACAGAAAAGGGATTACCTGATAAAATGCAGACTATGTATGAAAGATTCTAATCAAAAACAAATGAACAAACATATTTCATGTGAAAACTGGTACAGATTACCTCAGTAGAGCCCATTTCAAGTATATGTAAAAGATGCAGCAATACCAGTAATGTTATAGTCCAAATAAGGATAAAGATATGGACGCTTGTTGTCACCATTAGAAATGAATATTTGTATAGGTACTCTGACTAATTCAATAATATATGAAATAGAAATGTGAGTCATAACTCATGTTTACCCAACAAAAATTCTACATGTGCAGAGTCATAACTCATGCTTCTATTTCATATATAGAAGAAAGAAGACAGAATTATCACTACTTGTAGATTATGATGTGCCTAAAACTACAAATGCATGGTTTTATAAATCATTTAAAAACACACAAGTTCAATAAAATGGTAAGTAAAAGCAAAATATAAAAATATACAAAATAAATGTAATTCCTTGATATTAGAAATAACTCATAAGAGAAAAAGGAAAAGGTGACATTCCCAAAGCAGCCAAAAGTATAAGCTATCTAGGAACAATTCTAACATGAAATATAGGATATTTTACAATAAAATTTTCAATGAATTTTTAAAGAAAAATTTAACAAAATGATTCTAAAAATTATTCAGGAAAAAATGAACAAATAAAACACATAAACCTAAAAATCAAATGGGAGAGAGTATAATAAATCTCAGCAAATATTAAAACAAATCAAAATGTTTTAATATTTAAAACAAATGTCAATGACTCAAGCATCAACAGGTAGTTGATGGAACAGATCTTGTACATGTAAGTAAAGAATCACAAACTGATGTGGAATCATAAATTTATTATAAATAGTATGAAGATAATGGGCTACATAGGAAAAAAGTCAAATTAGAGCTTTCCCTCATAACTTACCACACATTTGAATTCAGACAAATTAAGGAGTTGCATTTAAACTTGTATATGGCAAAAGGCTCCTTAACCAAAGTCAAAAGATGGCTTAAACACTAGAAAAAATACAATTGAAATATTTAAGAAAAAAGTTAATATCCTTGCTGCTATGGTCTAAATTGTGTCCCTTCTACAAAATACATATGTTGAAGCTCTAACCCCTAATGTGACTGCATTTGGAGATAGGGCCTTTAGGAAGTAATTAAGGTTAAATGAGATCATAAGTGTGAAATCCTAATCAAATAGTCTTGGTGGCTTTAAAAGAAGAAGAAGAAAAATGTATATCTCTATCATGTGAGGACTCAGAGAGAAGGTGGCCTCCCGCAAACGAAGAGAGCCCTCACCAGAACCTGACCACCTTTATGCTCTGATGTGGGACTTCCAGCTTCCAGAACTGTGAGAAAATACATTTCTGTTGTTTAAGCCACCTAGTCTATGATATTTTGTTATGGCAGCCCAAGCTGATTAATACTTGCTAAATAAATAACAAAATATGGAGAAAAAGAGAACTATCCCAAGAAAAATATAGGAAAACATATAGCTGTTATGTGCTGAATTTTGTTCCTCAAAATTGATATGTTGAAGTCCTAACTCCATGTACCTCAGAATGTGACTATATCTGGAGATAGAACCTTTAAAGAGGTAACAAAGGCAAAGTGAGGTCATATGTGTGAGCCCTAATCCAATATGACTAGTATCCTTACAAAAAGAAGAGATTAGGATGCAAACATGCACAGAGGAAAAAACATGTAGAAACACAGAAAGGGAAGACCATCTACAAGCCAAGGAGAGAGGACTCAGAACAAATCAATCTTGCCAACACCTTGATTTCACACTTCCAGCCTCCAGAACTCTGAGAAAATAAATTTCTGTGGTTTAAGCCACCCAGTCTGTGGATTTTGTTATGGCAGCCCTAGCTAACACAAGTCAAGTAATTCAGCAAAAAAAGAGAAGGAAAGAAAGGAACAAACAGGTAAAGATCCGTAGTCTTATCAGTAATCAGAGAAATGCCTCAGGAAAGTGAATTAGGTTGAAATACTTGATAAATATACAACAATGTTTATTAAAAGATAGTTACAGCCATGTTGTTCATAATAACAACAAATAATAGAAACAACCTAAATTAATAATACAAAATTATTTTAATAATTTATGAACTTCAGACTTGCATATATAACTGCCTACTCTAAATTTTCAATTAATTCTAAGTGGCATCTCCAAATTAACAGATCTAAAACCAAATTAAAAAAAATAAATTTAAAAAATATTATGGTAGTAAGAACACTTAACATGAGATCCATCCTCTGAACACATTTTTAGGTGTACAATACAGTAATAGTAACTATAGACACAATATTGTTTAGCCAAAACCAAATTTTTGAGTTCCACTCTCAAAATAAAAACCTGTTCCTTCCAGTTTAATTTTCTCATCTATTCTTTCATAAATTCAGGCTCTCTCACACAATACATCAATCCATCAACAAATTCTTTTAGAACTACCTTCAAATATATCCAGAATCCAACCACTTATCATCCCTACCACTACAACTTTAATTCAAACCACAAATACCTGTTGCCAGGGTTATTTTGAAATCTTCCTAACCCGTCTCTCTGTTTCTGCCCTTACCACCTTACAGCTATTCTCAGCACAGCAGCCAGATTGAGCCTTTTAAAATGTTAACTCAGATAATGTCACTTCTCTACTTAGAAGTCTCCAATGTCTTCCCATCTCATACGGAATAAAACCCAACATCCATTCCACGGCTTTATTGGTGGCTCAAAGTCTAGCCCCTACTACTTCCTTAACTTAATCTACTATTTTCCCCCTCACTCACAGCACTCCTACAACACAGGTCAGTTCTTTCATATTTCTGCTCAAATCTTGCCCCTGATCCCATAAAGTAGAAGTTGTTGGTACCCTGCTTAGATCCCCCTTCCTGGGTGGCAGAACTATTCTCCTACCTGCTGTGAGTATTGAATCTTTAAGAGTTCACAGTTTCATCCTTCTGAGAGCTGGCCTCAACAGCAAGGAGTAACCTCTCCTGGAAATGCCTGAGAGTTTACATCCTCCCCCTGCCTGCAACAAATGACTAACTAATATAGGAGTACAAAATGCCATACCCTTGCCTTAAGGTGGGATAACTCTGGGGTGTCATTCATGTTCCAGAGCCTTCTACTTGGAACAGGCTAAACTTCGGTTGAAACCACATCTTTGGTTCACATATTCCTCTGCCCTAACCTGATTTTTCTCACTCCCTTAAAGGATTCACCTGAAGGTAACTCCCTCAATAAATCAATTTTTCAAAAATGCTATCTCAGGCTTGCTTCCACGAAATAAGAAGTAATTTAGTTGGCATCACGAGAGGTTCTAGGAAAGAGTCTCAATGTCTGAATGGCCAATAGTACTCCACTAGTAGTGTTACATGGAGTATTGACAGTGCTTAGAATATAGGGATGCACTAGCTTTTGTAATGTCTCTGGTGTCTGCAAAATATAGGGATCTTAGTGAATACCTGGACTGTGCTTTCTGGATGGCTGTTGCTAAGCACCACTGATGCTTAAAAAAAAAAAAAAAAGAAAATGACAAGCTCAGAGCACTTAATTATCAATTTAAAGCAATATGTAAGTGTCACAGGGCATCCTTAGAAGCATCTTAAAAAGGACTTCATTTCCTATAGCTGGAGTGCAAACTGACACAGAACTTG
Source organism: Symphalangus syndactylus (assembly GCF_028878055.3). Taxonomy (NCBI): domain Eukaryota; kingdom Metazoa; phylum Chordata; class Mammalia; order Primates; family Hylobatidae; genus Symphalangus; species Symphalangus syndactylus. The sequence goes on from NC_072447.2 coordinate 100,493,111, forward strand.
ACTATAAAAGACTGAATATCAGAGGCGGTTGAATTCTCAGCCGAGGCAAGTTTCCTATGCCAAAGTCAGGGCCCAGATAGAGAAGGAGTAGAGCCCTGAAACTTAGAATGAGAATATCTGGGTTGATTCACTCAAGATATTTGAATCCTCAGATTCCCCTTAGTCCTCTGGGCTTAAAAAATTCTCCAACTCTCCCTTGTGTTAGGAGAGAGAAGGCCTTCTTTTGAAGACTATGCACAATGCTCAAATGAGGTATATGTCTTACAAGACAATGTTGTCCCTCTTCAGGATCTGCCCCTACATCCCTCTTGGACTCCAGACCAATAACTAGATTCAGAGCTCAGCCTGATCCTTCTGGGGCAGTGATAATTCTGCTAAGGGAATAGATGAATTATACGCCACAAAAGCTGAAATACCTGGTTAATGCATGCTGTAAGACACTGGGAACGTGTACCTGGAAATAGAACTTGAGGGTGTTGCATCAAATGAGACAGAAAATAAAGGTGGATAAAGGAAAGTTTATTAATATTATGGCACTTTTCTACGGCAAAGGCCTTGCTTAGTGGTTCTGATGCATGGCTGGATTACCTCTTGGAAGCTTGGTAAAAGTGATGACTCACATTCAATGAAGTAAAGATGTCAACATTGCAATGTACCTGAGGGAGGCAACATGCCAGAATGGATCTATCATAAGAGAACAGATAATCTAGCAGCTGACCTTGTTCCTTGGGAGAGATGGAAAACTATGATGTCATTCATACCCAAGAGCTTTTCCTAGGAATAGGCTAAGGCTAGATTTCAGGTAAAACTACATTTTTGCCTAGCTTCTTCCTCTGCCCTATCTTGCTTCTCACACTCTTACAGGTTTCACCTGAAGACACAGTCTCAAACTACTTGTCCAAGAATCCTCATCTCAGGGTCTGCTCGAAAGAAATCCAAATGAAAATATCACCCTAATCAGAATTAATTTTCATCATCTCTCACCACTTACCCTACTTTTCTTTTTTCATATTTATCACTACCTTATATGTTATATATTTGCTTGTTCTTTGTCTCTCCACCCCTATAGAATATAATATCCATGAGAGTAGTTATTTTTCTGTTTTATTTACTGCTATATCCCCAACATCAACTATGATACCTGGCATACAGTAGATATTCAATAAGTAATTTTGAATAAGTTAATGAATAGCAAAACAAATAATAAAACTATATGTATACTATAATCCCATTTTCCTATTTCATATTTTTAAATGTGTGTACAGTTAAAAATATCAAAGGAAGCATGTGAACATTTAATAATTTCAGTAACTGACAAAGTAAAGGCAAACATGTTCAGCATGACTTATAAGAATCTTCTTAACCTAATCCCTATCTATATTTTCATCCTTCTCTCTCATTGGCCTCACCTTCAGCTGTTAAACTTTAGCCATCCTGGTGTTTTTTAAGTTTCTCTGAAAATCGTAAGCTTTCCCTTTCCCCAGGCATTGGCTTGCATCATTGTTTCTGCCTTGGAACAGTCTTCCCTTAATCTTCACATTGCTAACTAATTCTCATCCATTGTTTCTTAGATTAATGATAACTTTGTCATGGAAACCCAGGTTATATGTTCTTGCTATGGACACACCCTATAACACTGAATTTACCCCTATGCTTTCCTGCTGGATTGTGTATTCAGCAAGAGCAGGGGCCTGCTCACCACTGTGGCTCTAGCACCTGGTGCCTGCCACACAGATGTTTAATATTTGCTGAACAAGCACAATGGTAAGAATGAAGTTCATTTTTACTTTCTCTTTCATATTTTCTGAGTTTGTCACAGTAAACTAGCCTCAATTTTTTATATCTTAAATAGCTCTCTGTATTTTGAAAAAAAAAAAAAAACTTAAATGTATATCCTGAAACCCTAGGCTAGTTAGAAGAAAATATGGGTTGATATTAACTTATGTCAGAATAGAACATTTTTGAAACATAAAAGCAAGAGGAGAAACCATAAAACAAATGATCTATAGGTTGAACATCTAGCTTTTAAAATTTCTGTACATTAACATACAAAGGGAAATACATATGCAACAAATTTCTATCTGTCAAAGTCACAAGATTTATAAACAAAGCATTCACTTTTAGTGGGGGTAGGCTGAAAGGAGGCTCATATATACTTGCTCACAGCCTTAAAGAAGTCTATAACTGTAGTAAATAATTTCAAAATTGTTAATCTATCCTAAATAAATAACCAGTGATAAGGTCAAGGATTTATCCACAAGCTCTAAAGAGAGATTTTTCTATGATAGTTAAACATTGTAAGCAACATAAATACCCAAATTTGGCATATTCGCTTAAAAATTATTCAATCATAATGATCATAATGTGACATATCCTTCAGCCATTAGTCAATTTTAAAGAGAATAGAATAATTTAAAATACAGCATGTTGTTTAGTGAACAAATAAAAACAATATACAGAATGAGGCAAGATTTTTTATTGGAGAGAGAGAGAGAGGAAGAGAGACACAGAGATAGAGACAGAAGTCTTTAATATACTACAATGTTAAAACAGTTCTGAGTATTGTGATTAAGGAAAAATTTTACTCTTCTATATTTTCTATTTTTTATACTATGACTTACATCTATAATTATTTAAAAAAATCTAAAAATATTTGAAGGACAAAATTTGATACCATGGAAGAAATGCCAATAAGAACGGAAAAATTTGTGTGTGTGTGTGTGTGTGTGTGTGTGTTTAAAGAGAGAGAAAGAAGGAGGAAAGTGACATAGAGAAAAGGCTGAAAACTGGTGCACTAAAATGTCATTAACTCCTCCTGGTTGTTGAGAATATGTGTGAATTTTAAAAGTTCATTTGTTTATTAATTCAACAAATATCATGAATATTTTTATAGTCACTGTGATACCGTGATGGGCAATGGGAATTCAGTGGTGATCAATACGGTAAAAGGCCTCGACTTTCATGGACCTTACAGTCTACGGCTAAGGAAGGACTCAGCAGGAGAAGTGAGCTTTTAAGGAACCAGTGTCTTGATTTGGCAGAATATGAATGACAAACTGGGGAATTGCATCAGGGTTATCACTTCCTCCTGGTCTTTCAGGTTTTGCTTTTCCTCACCTAATATCCAAATATGCTACGAGCATTATATAGATAAATAGATAGATAGGTAGATAGATACACACACATATGTGTGTGTCTCTCTATATATGAGCAGGTATATATCTACTTTTTCTCCCAGTGTCCAACTTTAAAAGGCAAATACTCCTGGGAAGACCATCATTTGACCCCTTTGACACTAAATGGAAAAAGGAAAATAAAATAAGAACAGCTTTTCTGAGCTAAACAAAGGGAATAGGTGTGGTCATATGTACTGAAGAATAAAGTTTTTCTACCTCAACATTGCTCAATTTCAGGTCAGTATCTGCAGATAACCAACAATGTATTAAATTGGAGTTTTATCATTGGCAGTATAAGAATTTATTCTGGGCCGGGCGCGGTGGCTCACGCTTGTAATCCCAGCACTTTGGGAGGCCGAGGCGGGCGGATCACGAGGTCAGGAGATCGAGACCACGGTGAAACCCCGTCTCTACTAAAAAATACAAAAAATTAGCCGGGCGCGGTGGCGGGCGCCTGTAGTCCCAGCTACTCGGAGGCTGAGGCAGGAGAATGGCGTGAACCCGGGAGGCGGAGCTTGCAGTGAGCCGAGATTGCGCCACTGCACTCCAGCCCGGGCGACAGAGCGAGACTCTGTCTCAAAAAAAATAAATAAATAAAATAAAAGAATTTATTCTGAAAATAGAGCTTAAAATGTGAGAAATTTGGAGTTGTATCCAATAGGGAAAAATATCTTTTAATTGAGGTTTAATGGAACAAAATAATCCAAACTAAAAATGCTTCAATAAAAGAAGACAGCTCATAAATGGGTCATTGCTGCAGTGACCACTTTTAATTTCACCCTCCTTCCAACCAGATTGTAGTTTAATGGGATGCCATAAAAGGGACACAGCAAAGTTTTCATAGAGAAATAAACATGGAATAAAGATTAAATGACACCATTTAAAAATTACTTCTTGCTTGGTTTTCTCTGACAGCAAATTTGGTTTTCAGAAGTTCTTTGATACAAATCCACAAGTCATGCCATGGCATAAAGACTGAATAAACATCCTAAGACTGTTCAATAAGGAAATATTTCTAGAAGCCACTCTAAGAAGGCAGAATTAATCGTGATGAAAAGAAAAAGACTCATGGGTTTTCATTTTAATGTGCAATAAATATGTTCTTTCAATTTTTTTTAATTAGAGAAGGAGAAGGAGGAGCTAGTGAGTGAGGAAGTGAGAGAGATAGAGACAGAGAGAGAGAAACTCAGTGGCTTTATAAAAAATGGTTTAGTTAAAAATAGGCTAATTCTTTCTTAATATGGAGCACCATGAACCATCTCTGCTTGCTTCCAGTAGCATCGTTTGCTTTATATCAATATATATTTAAGGCAATATTCCAGTAAGCAGTCTTACCTCACAGAAATAGACGTCATGACATAGGATGATTTTATTGGTACCTATCTACATATTGTCTATATTCAATAAGGGAGATATAAATTCTTAACTCTGAGAGCTGAAACTTTTGCTATTATTAAAATTCTTTCATGTTTAATTGTGAAAAGGTTTAATTATGATAAGTGATCAGCTTTCGTAACCATTAAATAAACTTGGGAACCTTCTTTCTCATAAATTTTGGTTGATTAGATTTTAATGAAACTTCCTGCAGCCACTGAATAAAATAGCTTCAACATTATTTTCAAGACTTGGTATACCATCGGCCTATACCATGTGACTGCGTTTAGCACACTTCCATGAGTACATATATGTCATATGTGATCATATAATCCAAATTCACATGATCTCACATAATCTCTCAGGATATACAGTTTAACTTTCTGGTTGCTTTTACTCAGTTTGGAATGAGTCAATTTTAATTGCTTTCATAGGCACAAAATACCAGAGTAGTAAATCACAGAACAACAAAATATCTTCTTGCTGCCAAAAACAATCAGAAAACAGCCATTTCTCTGAAAGGCAAACAATCTAATCATTATTAGTATTTTCAATGTCACAATTATTTATTATTTAATGCTCTTGTGGTAAAAAAAGAATATAACTATTTACATATTGAATAGTGCTTTATAACTTACAGAACCTTATTTATCTATTATCTCGTTCAGATTTATTAACAGTTATATAAAGTAGACTGAACAAGAATAATTACCCCTATTGTAGATGTAACGAAAGTGAAATTCAGAGAAGATAGTTAACTTCTCCTTGGTCAATTGCCTAAAAAGTAACAGAGCTAGAAGCAGGACTCAAATTATCTAAATCAGGGTTACAACTTTCTCTACTATAGTGTGTAATCATGGAGTGAAAAAAATATGCCCCATAAATGGTTATTTCTTTTTCCAATAGTTTAGTTTCATCGGTGAATTTTACTCTAAAAGTTCAGATGCAATGAGTTCTACCTTGTATGTGCCTTAATACTCAAGAAATCAACTTCAGAAACTGTGTAGCAAAATTTCAAAGAACTCTGAATGACAGAAAAGTTTAGGATATTGTTAAATGTATTGCCCTCTTCCCCAAACAAAATTACTTCCTTACTTCAAGAGACAGCATGGATGCCATTATCTAACCATTATGTACTGTATCTAGGCTGCTTTTCTAAATGGCTCAAGAAAAACACCACCAAATGGTACTCTAAAATCATAAGCTCTAACTATGACTGCCTTATTAGTGGGAATGTCAAATTTAGCAAACAAAATACCAATGTCCAGTTAAATTTTAATGTCTTAAAAACAAGTGTTCATTTTTAGTATAAGTATGCCCTAAATATTTCATAGGCCATTCTTATACAAAAATGTTACTCATTTTATCTGAAATTCAAATATAACTATGTGTCTTCATTTTACCTGGCAACCCTACTTTATTCACTCATTACCATTTCGCACAGACTGGATTCTGTAAATTCACCCTCTTTACTTTAGATGAGTCTCTCCAGAAGCATGGCCTTCAGGTGAGCCATCTTCCCAGCAAAAGGGTCTCATGGTTAGAGTTTCCACAGTATCAATCTTGGTCCAGGGAATAAATGGGTCCCCAAGTTTGCAGTTTAGGATTTAATTCGGGTTTTAATTGTAGAAAGATATCACAAGGCAGAGAGACATGAGAAACAACCACCATTCTCCTAAAAATATCCACTGAAGATCATCCCAGCCATATTAAGGTTCTTCTTTTTTGGGATGATTTGAGTTGAAAAGTTCTGCACAAAAGTACAATTCTTTTGAATTCGTTTTTCAGGCCAGTGAAACCTTAAGACAGGCCAACACAAAAGAAAGTTTAAAAACTTAGTTATAGTCATAGAATTTTATCTCCTATTGTTTTGTCTAAAAGGATGTTTTAAAACTACATGCCTCTTCTCTTAAAAAAAAAAAAAAAAACCTGTCATGCTATCATTAGATGATCCTTCCAGGATAAATTTTGGCTGTTAACTTCTTTCTCCATCTGTGCTGTGGGCTGCTTAGAAAAACACCTCAGCTAGATGTGTATATCGAACACGATGTTTTTTAGCTCTTTTATTTTTTCACATAAGTTCCAAGTATCTCTTGAAAAAGAGAACTAGTTGTTTCAACAATTATGGCCTTTAATTCTCCTCACTCACTGAGATAAGGCGATTTCTAAGCACCAAAGTAAACTTTACAGAGAAGGGCTTCACTTAGGGAAGCCTCTAAGGAGATTCAGGGAAGATCTTTGAAGAAATAACAAGAGGAAAAAATAAATGGCACATGGTTTCCACTAATTGTATCATGAATTGTCTTTATTTTATCCTCTGCACCACATTTTCTATGTAAGGAGTAAGGGGAAAATAAATTAAAATAAAATACTAGTCAGTGAATGAAGACAGAAAACATTTTAAGAGTAATAATAGCAACAAAATTTCCACAACCATAGAGAGCTACCACAAAGGGCAAAAAAAGAAATCCTATGTATAAATAATGGAACAGTGTTTAAAAAATCTAGACACAGTAGAGCTTCAGCGGTAAGGCAAGACTGAGGTTTGAGTGGCCAGTCTGAAGTTTACATAAGAATTGCTTCTTAAGAAAGGATTTCAGGTAAGATACCTTGGAAGTTAAATTTCCTAGTAAAGTGGATACTGTTGAATTCATTTATAAGACAACAAATTCTTTTGCTTCTAACCCCAGAAGATCCTTGTCACAGGATGGCAAAACTAACTAATCAAATTGTTAGAAGTAGCTGTAGTTTAAAAAAAGCAGAGCCTTCTCTTTTCCCTACAGGCATTTAGTTTCCTCATCAATAACCCTAAAAGCTTCCCAATAAATCAGACATATTTCTACATATATAAATCTGCTTTATATGAGGCAAACATCATGTCTAACTTCTGGAGATATTGTCAATTTGTAATCTGAGTATTTTTAGTGTATTTTGCCTGCAGGTTAAAAATGCCCTATTTCAGCAAGTCAATTAAAAATAAATGTTTTGAAATAAAAAAAAAAAAGACTGAGTACTGATATGCTTTGGCTCTGTGTCCCTACCCAAACCTCATGTTGAATTGTAATTCCCAAAGTTAGGGGAAGGACATGGAAAATGCTGATAGTAATATGGACAGTGAAATCCAGGCTGAGTTGGTCCCAGATGGAGATTAAGAACTTATTGGGAACTGGAGTAAAGGTTACTCTTGCTATGTTTTAGCAAAGAGACTGGTGGCATTGTGCCCCTGCTCTAGGGATCTGTGGACTTCTAAATTTGACAGAGATGATTTAGGGTATCTGGTGGAAGAAATTTCTAAACAGCAAAGCATTCTAGATGTAGCCTGTCTGCTTCTAAAAGCCTATGCTCAAATAAAAATAAAAGTAAAAATAAAAATAAAAATAAAAATAAAAGCCTATGCTCTTCTTCATAAACAGAAATGATCTGAAACTGGAACTTATATTTAAAAGGAAAGCAGAGCATAAAAGCTTGAAAAATTTGCAACCTGGCCATGTGGTAGTAGAGAAAAACCTGTTTTATGGGGAGGAATCAAGCTGGCTGCAGAAATTTGCATATGTAAAGAGGAGTCAAATGTTAATAACCAAGGCAATGGGAAAACACTTCCAAAGCATTTCAGAGACTTTGTGGCAGCTCCTCCCATCACAGGCCTGGAAGCCTAGAAGGGAAAAACGGCATTGTGAGCCGGGACAAGGGCCCCACTGCTCTGTGCAGCCTTGGGAAATGGCACTTTGTGTCCCAGCCACTCCAGCTCTAGCTGTGGCTAAAAGTGTCCAATAGCTTGGGCCATTGCTTCAGAGGGTGCAAGACCCAAGCCTTGGTGGCTTCCACATGGTGTTGGGCTTGTGTGTGCACAGAAGTCAAGAACCTTGATTTTAGAGGATGTATGGAAATGCCTGGAGGTCCAGGCAGAAGTCTGCTGCAGGGGATAAGCCCTCATGGAGAACTTCTACTAGGGCAGTGGGGAAGGAAAATCTGGGGTTAGAACTTCCACACAGAGTCCCCACTGGTGGACTACCTGGTAGAGCTGTGAGAAGAGAGCCACCATCACCATCCTCCAGACCTTAGAATAGTAGATCCACTGACAGCTTGCACTGTGCACTTGGAAAAGCTGCAGACACTCAACACCAGCCCATGCAAGCAGATGCATGTGCTGTAGCCTATACAGCCAAAAAGGTGGAGCTTCCCAAGCCTTGGGAGCCCACCCCTTGCCTCAGTGTTGCCTGTATGTGATACATGGAGTCAAAGGAGGATATTTCAGAGCTTTAAGATTTAATGACTGTCCTGCTGGGTTTTGTACTTGCATGGGGCCTGTGATCATCTTTTTTTGGCCAATTTCTCCCACTTGGAATGGGAGCATTTACCCAATGCCAACTAACTTGGTTTTGATTTTACAGGCTCATAAGCAGAAGGGACAAGCCTTGTCTCAGATGAAACTTTGGACTTTGACTTTTGAGTTAATGCTGGAATGAATTAAGACTTTTTGGGGCTGTTGGGAAGGCATGATTGTGTTTTGAAATGTAAGAAGGACATGAGATTTGGGAGAGGCCAGGGAACCAAATATATGGTTTGTGTATTAGTCTGTTCTCATACTGCTATAAAGAACTGCCTGAAACTGAGTAATTTATAAAGAAAAGAGGTTTAATTGACTCACAGTTTCACATGGCTTAGGAGGCCTCAGGAAACTTACAATCATGGTGGAAAGGGAAGAGGCACATCTCACATGGCAGCAGGTGAGAGAGATGCATATGTGTAGGAAGCAAAGGGGAAAGAGCCCCTTATAAAACCATCAGATCTCACGAGAACTCACTCACTATCATGAGAGCAGCACGGCAGAAACCACTCCCATGATCCAACCACCCCACCACATCTCTCCTTCAACACCTGGGGATTACAATTCAAGAAGAGATTTGGGTAGGGACACAAAACCTAACAATATCAGTTTGGCTCTATGTCCTCACCCAAATCTCATGTCGAATTGTAATTCCCAATGTTAGAGAAGGGACCTGGTGGGAGGTGATTAGATCATGGGGGCAGATTTCCCCCTTGCTGTTCTCATAATAGTGAGGGAGTTCTCATGAGATCTAATGGTTTAAAACTGTGTGGCACTTTTCCCTTCACTCTCTCTCTTTCCTGCTCCACCATGGTAAGATGTGTTTGCTTCCTCTTTGCCTTCCACCATGATTATAAGTTTCCTGAGGGCTCACAGCCATGCTTGCAGTACAGCCTGAAGAACTGTGGGTCGATTCAAATTTTTTTCTTCATAAATTACCTAGTCTCAGATAGTTCTTTATAGCAGTGTGAGAAGGGACTAATACAAGTATGTAGATGGTGGTTTGGTTCCCATATTATTCATTCTGTGGGTCTTGAATTTGGGGCAGCTGTACTTTCTTCCTCGTCACCATTTCTAGACTGTGAGATCACACTCACTTTCTCTCCATAAAAACACCCAGAATCCACTCCCTACCATTTCTTTAGCTCCTGTATCAATGCCATTTTCTCAAACACTGACTGTCATAATTTGTGGAGATTTAAGTATCTACCTAGAAGATCAATAAACTAGCCTCATAGTTCTGGAGCTCCTCTCCTATTATAATCTGATCTTTCATTTTAGCTAAGTTACTTAATCACATGGTGTAGTAGTCAGGGTTCTCTAGAGGAACAGAACTGATGAAATAGATTAGATAGATAGATAGATAGATAATAGATGGATGGATGGATAGATAGATAGACAGATAGATAGGAGTTTATTAAGTATTAATTCACATGATCACATGGTCCCACAATAGGCTGTCTGCAGGCTGAGGAGCAAGGAGAGCCAGTCTGAGATCCAAAACTGAAGAACTTGGAGTCTGATGTTCAAGGACAGGAAGCATCCAGCATGGGAGAAAGATGCAGGCTGGGAGGCTAGGCCAGTCTCTCTTTTCACATTTTGCTGCCTGCTTATATTCTAGTCATGCTGGCAGCTGATTAGATTGTGCCCAGCCAGATTAAGGATGGGTCTGCCTTTTCCACCCAACTGACTCAAATGTTAATCTCCTTTGGCAACACCCTCACAGACACACCCAGGATAAATACTTTGCATCCTTCAATCCAATCAAGTTGACACTCAGTATTAACCATCACAAGTCCACCCCTTATCTACTTGAACCCATACACATCTCCTGAGATCATATATAATCTTCAAATAAAGACAATAATGTCATAATTACACCTAACATAATACAACTATCCTTCATGCAACCAGAAATGCACCAATTCCCAACCCAAATAATATCATATAAAGTTAACAATACATAAATGCTAATGTAAAGTCAATAAATCTCAAGTCACATGAAAAAGGAGAAAGGAAATAAAATGAAGGTATTTTATTGGTACAAGTGTATACACGCACAAACATGTTTTTAACAAAAGAAGGGGGAATATTCATGACAGTTACAGTCTTCATTTCTATAGCTGGTCACATCATTATAGGTGGTATTGATGACCACCTTCTTCTACTACCCATTCTGTATTCCCTTTGCCTTCAGCCAGCACCTCAGAAGGTCGTGGGTGTTTGTTGTTGTTGTTGTTATTTTGTTTTGTTTCTTTTTTTTCAGGTGGAGTAACCCAAACTTTCATTCGTGATAGGTCCGGCCATTTGTAGTCCTGCCTGGATTGGGCTGTTGTAGTTTCCCATTGACCTTAATCACAGGGCATGGTAATATCAAGAGATGCCCTAATGGATCTCCTGTATTCCATGCATACTCTTCTTTACCTGCCTTATGGAGTAGCAGACTGATTTCATCTTGATAGCCTGGGTCAGTCGCCCCAGCCAACACTGTAGCTCCCATCTTAGCCTGTTGACTTAAAGATAGGAGGAGCCCAAAGTTTCCAGCTGACAATTTTAACTTCCAGTTTAACGGAATTGTTGTTGTGTCTCCTGGTGGTGGCATTCCTCCCTCTGGAACTAAGACCTCTAGGCCAGCAGAATGTAATGTCACAGGAACAGAAAGCAAAAATTTTGCTAGTGGATCACTAGGGGTGATGGTGAGTGGTGCCACTTCCACTTCCACCCCTTGATTCCTGGACCCATGAATCTGGCTAAGAGAGAAACAGTACCATATATTGGATACTTATTCAGAACATATACAGCCCTCTGGAGAACTTTGCCCCAGCCCTGCAAAGTATTGTGACACAGTTGGTGTTGTAATTGTGACTTCAAAAGGCCATTCCACTGTTCTATCAATCCTGCTGCTTCAGGATGATAGAGAACATGGTGACACCAGTGAATTCTATGAGCCCACCGCCTCACTGCTTTAGCTGTAAAGTGAATGCCTTGGTCAGAGGCAATGCTGTGTGGAATACCATGACCATAGAGAAGGCATTCCATGAGTCCACAGGCGGTAGTCTTGGCAGAAGCACTGCGTGCAGGATAGGCAAACCCATATCCAGAGTAAGTGTCTATTCCAGTGAGGACAAACCTCTGCCTTTTCATGATGAAAGAGGTCCAATACAATCAACCTACCACCAGGTAGCTGGCTGATCACCCCGAGGAAAGTTGCCATATTGAGGGCTCAGTGTTGGTCTCTGCTGCTGGCAAATTGAGCACTCAGCAGTGGCCGTAGCCAAGTCAACCTACAAAAGTGGACGTCCATTTTGCTGAGCCCATGTGTAACCTCCATCCCTGCCACCATGGCCACTTTGTTGATGAGCCCACTGGGCAATGACAGGGGTGGCTGGGGAAAGAGGCTGAGTGGTGTCCATAGAATGGGTCATCCTATCCACTTGATTATTAAAATCCTCCTCTGCTGAGATCACCCTATGGTGAGCACTCACATGGGATACAAACATCTTCAGTTTTTGACAACTCAGAGAGGTCTATCCATATATCTCTTCCCAAAATTTCTTTATCACCAATTTTTCAATCATGCTTCTTCAAAGTCCCTGGCCAACCAGCCAAAGCATTGGCTACAGCCCATGAATCAGTATATATTTGCACATCTGGCCACTTCTCCTTCCATGCAAAGTGCACAACCAGGTGAACTGCTCAAAGTTATGCCCACTGGGAAGATTTCCCTTAACCACCATTCTTCAGGGATATTGTAAAAAGAGAACGTAGTGCTGCAGCTGTTCACTTTTGGGTGGTGCCTGCATATCATGCAGAACCATCTGTGAACCAGGCCCTAGTATTCTCTTCCTCTGTCAATTAATCCTAGGGAACTTCCCACGAGGCCATTGTTGCAGGCTGCAGGAGAAAAGGCAGGGTACCAGGAGTGGAGACCATGGGCATTTGAGCCACTTCCTCATGTAACTTACTTGTGCCTTCAGGACCTGCTTGAGCCCTATCACATATATGCCACTTCCATTTGATGATGGAATGCTGCATTATATTGGACCTCTTTCATCATGAAAAAGGCAGAGGTTTGTCCTCACTGGAATAGACACTTACTCTGGATATGGGTTTGCCTATCCTGCCAGTGCTTCTGCCAATCTACTTTATGCATAACCTACTTTATGGCTAGATGGGTCAGAAAGCACCCAGTTCATGATAAGCAGTTCAAGTTGCATGGTGACTTGATGATCTGTAGTCAAACGTTCAGTTTCCACCAAAGCCCAGTAACAGGCCAAAAGCTGTCTCTCAAAAGAGTAGTTATCTGCAATAGCAGTTATCAGATGATGGCAGGGCCTTGTTCCAAAATCCTAGAGGCCTCCACTGTGATTCACCAATGGGGGCCTGCCAAAGGCTCCAGACAGCATCCCTATCTGCCATTAACACCTAAAGCACCATTGGATCTGCTGGGTCATGTGTCCCAAGTGGCGGAGCAGCTTGCACAGCAGCCTGAACCTGTTGCAGAGCCTTCTCCTGTTCTGGGGCCCACTCAAAACTGGAAGCCTTTTGGGTCACTCAATAAATGGGCCAGAGTAACACACCAAAACGAGGAATGTATTGCCTCCAAAATCCAAATAGGCCCACTAGGCATTGTGTTTCTTTCTTGGTCATAGGAGGGGCCAAATGCAGCAACTTATCCTTCACCTTAGAAGGAATACCTCAACAGGCTCCACACCAGTAGACCTCTAGAAATTTTACTGAGGTAAAAGGTCCCTGAATTTTAGTCAGATTTATTTCCCATCCTCTGATACACAAATGTCTCACCAATAAGTCCAGTGTGTTTGCTACTTCTTGCTCACTGGATCCAATCAGCATAATGTCATCAATGTAATGGACCAGTGTGGCATCTGCAGAAGTGAAAAGCGATCAAGTTCTCTTTGAATAAGATTATGGCACAAAGCCGGAGAGCTGATATACCCCTGAGGTAGGACAGTAAAGGTATACTGCTGGCCTTGCCAGCTGAAGACAAATTAGTTCTGGTGGGCCTTATGGACGGGAACAGAGTGAAAGGCATTTGCCAAATCAATGGCTGCATACCAGGTACCCAGAGATGTGTTAATTTGCTCAAGCAATGAAACCACTTATGGTACAACAGCTGCAATTGGAGTCACCACTTGGTTAAACTTATGATAATCCACTGTCATTCTCCAAGATCTATCTGTCTTCTTCACAGGCCAAATGGGAAGGTTGAATGGGGATGTGGTGGGAGTCACCAACCCTGCGTTTTTCAAGTTGTTGATGGTGGCACTAACCTCCTCAATCCCTCCAGGGATGCAATATTGTTTTTTATTTACTATTTTTCTAGGTAGAGCCAGCTCTAATGGCTTCAATTTGGCCTTTCACACCATAATAGCACTCACCTTACCAGTCAGGGAGCCAATGTGGGGGTTCTGCAAGCTGCTAAGTATGTCTATGCCAATTATGCATTCTGGCACTGGGGAAATGAACACAGGATGAGTCCTGAGACCCACTGGACCCACTGTAAGTCGGACTTAAGCTAAAACTCTGTAATTACCTGACCTCCATAAGCCCCTACTTTAACTGGAAGACCACAACGACGTTTTGGGTCCCCTGGGATCAACATCACCTCAGTGCCAGTGTCCAGTAGTCCCTGAAATATCTGATTATTTCCCTTTCTCCAATGCACAGTTACTCTGGTAAAAGGCCAGAGGTCTCCTGGGGAAGGATGGGAAAAAGATTCACTGCATAAATTGGCGGTAATGTTGTGGCAACCTTCCTCAAGGGGACTCAGCCTCTCCTTCACTCAAGAGGTTCTGGACTGTAAACTGGCTCAAGCCTGGAAATTGATTGAGGGGCCATGATTCTCTCTTTTTATAATTCAAATTAGTCTTTTGTCCATTTGACCTAGAAGTTGTCTGCTTGTATATATTAAGTAGAAATGCAGTAGCCTTCCTATCAATTTCACTTCTAGGAACACCATAATTAATTAGACAATGCTAGAGCTCTACACAAGTCAGACTATTCTGATTGCTGTTTTGCCTCTGCTGTCGATTATGGTAGCTATGCCCACCTTGCCTTTGATGGTTAAGTGCCACCACTTGCCTCCTGCCACCTCAGGATCCAATTATTCCCATGGTATTTAAATTTTGTAGTTGAGTGACTGCAGTTCCCACTGTTAGATCTGACATACAGAGAAGAGCAATTACAAGGCTCTTCAAAGATGCAGGTGCTGCCCTCACAAAATCTATTTCACAAGGCATTGGTCCTGGGTATATCTTCTGGGTCCTCCCAGCTGGGACGAGTAGGTCTAAAGTGACTAATCCACTCCACCATCCCAATCTCCCTAAGCCTTTGGATCCCTTCCTCTATATTAAACCAAGGGATATCAGGCATTTCCAGCTGGCTCACAGTGGGCTATCTTTTAATCCATATTTCAGCTAACCATGCAAATAAGCTATTAGAACCTTTTTTTTAAGCTCCCCAAGCTGCAACATTAAATACAGAGTTCCTACTTGGTGGGCCCAAATCAATAAATGCAGCCTGATCCAACTCTATTTTCCTTCCACCATTATCCCACACCCTTAATATCCATTCCCATGCCTGTTCTCCAGATTTCTGTTTGTATAAATTAGGAAACTCAAGCAGTTATTTTCAAGTGTAATGCACCTCCTTATGGGTCACACTTTCAACCTCACCTCTAGGGGCCTGCTGGGATATTAATCTAGTTATAGGTCTAGAAGCAAACAGGGGTGTTGGTGGTGGCTCCTGAGGAGAATCAACATTATCTTGACTGGCAACTGCCTCAGGGGAGGCCATCACTGTTGCCTCAGGGAGCACAGGGTTTATGTCCTCAGACAAAGGTGAAAGGGCTGATGGCAGCGTGGGTATGGGAGGGTATGTTGCCACTACCACAGATGGGAAAGCTGTTTCTTCTGGCAAAGAAAGCTTAATCAGAGTTTACATGCTCAGTGTCCTGAGCATCATCAGGGTCCTCCTGCATGTCCCCGTTCCAAGTTGCAGGGTCCCATTATTTTCCAATCAATGCCCTCACTTTAACAATAGGCACCTGGCAAGGCTGTGCATGCACCTTTCATTGCAGGTCAGCCACTTGCATGATAAGAGCTTGTGTCTGCTTTTACACAATTTTAGCTCTTTCTCTATGGGAGATAAGACTCTCATTCAGGGCAGTCTTGGCAGATTTGAGGCTCAGAATCTGCTTCTGAAGCTGGGAGATAGAATCTCTAAGTTCGTCATTTTCATTCATCCCTTTGTCCACTGAGGAGAAACCAACCAGCTTCTATATGTTCCTTGGTTCTCCACATATGGTCAAAGGTATTACGTATAGGATCAGTAAACTCCTTGCCTCTCACAAGTGATGAATCAGGACTATCAAATGCATTTATTTTGCATAGCTCTCTAAACAGTTCATGCCAAAGACTATCAGTGCTCTCTATATTATTAGAAGTTGAGTCCTTAGCATTTCTGTAAACAGTTCATACCAAAGACTATCAGTGTTTTCCATATTATGAGAAATAGAGTCCTTAACATTTCTGGGTCTATTCATATTATTAAGCAGCCAACTCCAGAAACCCCAAAGCTAATGAAAGAACCCCATACTTAATATTCTGCTCCTTTAGAACCACCTCTCTTCTGGTACCAAAACCTGTGTTAGTCAGAGTTCGCTAGAGGAATGGAACTAATGGAATATATGTGTGTGTGTGTGTGTGTGTGTGTGTGTGTGTGTGTATATATCCCATATGTATAATGGAATATATATCATATATATTTATATATATGAATTTATTGAGTATTAACTCACATGATTACAAGGTCCCACAATAGGCTGTCTGCAGGCTGGGGAGCCAGTCTGAGTTCCAAAACTGAAGAACTTGGAGTCCAATATTCGAGGGCAGCAAGCATCCAGCATGGGAAAAAGATGTAGGGTGGGAGGCTAGCCCATTCTCTGTTTTCACACTTTTCTGCCTGCTTATATTCTAGTCTCACTGGCTGCTGATTAGATTGTGCCCAGCCAGATTAAGGGTAGGTCTGCCTTTTCCAGCCCACAGACTCAAATATTAACCTCCTTTGGCAACACCCTTACAGACACACCCAGGATCAATATTTTACATCCTTCAATCCAATCAAGTTGACTCTCAGTATTAACCATCACACATGGTCATACCATTGACCTTAGTTTTACAATATCTGCAATCACTCCTTAATTTCAATTGTAAATATTCAACTGCTAAACTACCACTCTTATGTTTCCAGCCAACCTCTTTTGCTACCTGGACATCAATAATTTTTCCACTAAACTAAGACCTATAATCATTGATCCTAAAGCTTTTCACTTGTTCTTACTCCCTCTATATCCTCCTTTCCATTTTGATGCAGCTTAAATTCAAAAGTCAATTAATATAAAGAATTTTGTGCACATATCCTACTGTATCTCCTCTAGCCACCCATGCTTCTCTCAATTCATTTTACCCACCTAGTGAGACTAGAACCTTAGTTAAATAAAATTCTCCAGCTGCTTATCTTTGCACCCCTGCATCTGAACATTTCTGTAGAAAACACAAAACCACACTGAGTCTTCACGTTTAATACATGACCACTAACTTCAAAGAGAACCTTAATCCTGACTAGCTTTCATGCTGTATTTCCCTAGTTCACCCACTCTCCCCCACTTCTACTGACTATTATATCCTTGCTCCTATTTCTTTAAACCTCTAGCACCACTTTTTTCATCCTTGTTCTCAGACAATAATCGTGTTTCCTGTTTTCTTTTCCATTGAGAAAACTGAATTACCAAATGAGAACTCCCATACTTTCTCACCATTACATTTACCTACCTGCCTGTATCTGTATCTTTATATTCTATTTCCCTTCCATTTCTATGAATGGCTTCCTATGCTCCTAGCCAAGGCCTATGCTTCTCTTCCTGTGAATAAAATCCTATCAGCATTCCACAATTCAAAGGCATTTTTCCAGATACCCTCCCTATTTTCACCATTAAATTTTGCTTCTTTGCTGAATAATTCCCAGCAGGAAACAAGTCATTACTTCTCCCATGACACACAAAAATATCTCAAGCCTATTTCCCTTTCAGCTACCACGTTGCATCTCTCTTTTACTTTACAGGAAAAAGAAAAAAACCTAAAGAATTATCCGTACTTCTCTTGATTTATCTTCTCCCATTCTCTCTTGAACTCACTGGGTTTTCACAAAGCTATCCACAGAAACTGATCCCCTCATAGTTGCTAATTATCTCATATGGAATTTATCTGTCCTCTCATTTGGTCTCTCAGCAGCATTTGTCAGAATTTATCTTTCTCTCCACCTTAAAATATTTTGTCACTCCACTTTCAGGTTAGTACAGTCACTCGGTTTTCCTCCTATCTTTCTGACTGTTCCTTCTTAATATCTTTTGTTAGTTTCTCCTATCT
This sequence comes from Symphalangus syndactylus, assembly GCF_028878055.3. Taxonomy (NCBI): domain Eukaryota; kingdom Metazoa; phylum Chordata; class Mammalia; order Primates; family Hylobatidae; genus Symphalangus; species Symphalangus syndactylus. Next base: position 100,511,434 of record NC_072447.2, read on the forward strand.
GCAGCCTAAAACTATGTGTTGCCCTAAAGTTCAGTCGTCCTTTCCATTTATACTTGCTTCCTTGGTGATCTCAAGTTCAAGGCTTTAATTATTATCTACATGCGATAACTCCAAAATCCTTATGCCCAAGTCAGACTCTTACATAAACTCCAGACTTGTACATCCAAATGTTTATTGGATATCTTCACTTGGTTGCCTAATGGTCACTGTGACCATTAGAACACATCTGATCTGTGTTCATAACATTCTTCCCCCAAAGCTTTTTCTTCCTGAAGTCTTCCCCCATCTGAGTTAATTTTAGTTATTTTTGTCAAAAATGTTGGTTTTATCTATGATTTTTCGCATTCTCTCACACTTCACCTCTTTTCCATCAGTATATTCTGTTGGCACTAATATCAAAATAGATCCAAAATTTGACATTTCTACTACTTCACTGCCACCACCTTGGTCTAAGTCATCATCATGTCTTTCCTGGATTAATACAATTGATCATTCTGCTTCCATTCTTGCTCTCTTACAGCTTTTTTCTCCACATAGCACAGAGTGATCCTGTGAAAACTGGTCAGATAATGTTGCTCCTCTTCTCAAAATCCTCCCATGGCTTTCCATAGTAAGTAAAAGTTCCTACTATGGCAATCAAAACTACACAACTGTCTTTCCTTTCCTCTCTGACATTATCTCCTACTACTCTTCCTTAGTTTTCTCCAAAGCAAACCTCCTCACTGTTGCTTTAACACATCTGGCATGCTCCTGGCACAAGGGCTTTCATTCATATATACAATTATATCTGGAATGTTCTTCCTCCAGAGAGCAGCATGGTTTACTCCCTTACTTTACCTCTAAGCACATATATCTCTGAATCAGTAACTACATCTAAAACATACAATCTACCACACTATTTCAAATTATTTTTCCCAGCTTTATTTTTTTCCTTATCTTTTATCATTCTTTAACACATCGTTTTATTTCTTTATACTGCTTAGTGTCTTTTCAAGCAGAATGTAAGTGATGTGTGTTTGTGTGTGTATGTATATATATATATATATATATATATATATATATATATATATAAAACTATTGTTTCTCTGAGCCTATAACAGCGTTGGGAAATAATGGGTTCTCATTTATTGAATAAAAAAATTAATGTAGATATTATGTATTACTCTTTATTTCCTTTCCCCATTCTTTTTGTTTATTTTCATAGACTGACCTTTATACTGATCTTAGAACATGTAGGTCTGTGTTCTTTGTCTATCAACTTATGTATTTTATTTTCTTTCAATGGAATGCATTCCAAGAGAATTTCCTGCTTTAAGCTTCTGGTTTACCAATGCACTGATTTGCTCTTGCTCTCCTATTGAGCAAATTCATTGATTATTTTAAAAATTGATAATTATATTTTTAAGAGCTTAAACCTTGAATTCATAAGGTTATTTGTTCTTATCCTATTTCAAAAATTATGGACCATCACAGAAACTTTGTTTTACAAGTTCTACCTCTGACTACAAAATATTCCACATAAAAATATGTATCAATATTTGCTTAACCCAAACTCCCATATTAATTAATATTAAAGAATGAATCATCTTTTAACAATAATGCACTAGATGTAAGTAAAGCTGAAGACTAAGGGGTCAATACATTGAAATAACACGTTTGAATAAGGAGATGCAAGAGCCATTTTAACTTTCCTCCAACACAAAGATAAAGTATTTTAGGCAGAAGGAGTTTCTAGTTGATATTTTTTTTTCTAAAAAGAAATAGGGGAAAAATCTGTATCTTTAAAGACTTTAAACCTTGGTGCTATCATGGGGTTTAGATAAAACTGAGATAGAAAATGAAAAGAGTTGAGGTCAGTCAATGGTTTGTTCCTTTCAAACAAAGAATTCTAATCTTAAAATTACCAGATTCCAGAAAGAAATGTTCTGTTATATAAGCTGGAAGAGAAATCAAAAGCACCACATCCATGACAGCATAGGTCAAGAAAAGATAAAGACTCAAAACTTTAAACAAAATTTCAAACCCAGCAAGAACAAATTTGGGTTTAAAATCTAGAACTAATCTGACAATTGACATCAATGAGGAAGAAGAAACGTTTCTTGCTACTAGGAGATTTTATTAGATTCTTTTAATAAGAGCTCACTTGCCCTTTATATACTCTGATTTAGTTCTCTAAATTTTTACTGTGGCATTTTGTCATTTTTATATAGCCTCAAAGAAGAGCCTGGAGTTAATATTAACTTTGAATATTAAATATGCATATTTCAATTTTTTTAACTTTCTATTTTTTCTTAATGGAATAATTATCACTCACTATGCCAGTGATATATTATAAGAAATTATAATAAACACAAGTTGCATTTTATATTAATTTATGAGAGATTGAAACTAATCATGTAAGTTTCTTTCTTGTCCTTTTTTGTTGCATTTTTATTTCTTTATTTTTTATTTCTAACTTTTATTTTAAGTTCAGGGGTGTAAGTTTCTATAATTAGTCCACTCTTTCTTGTTCTAAATTATCTACAACTGATATTCTCCGTAATGATATTCAGAAAATAAATGTACTTTATTTCTTAATTTTTTTAGTTAAAATAATTTATTAATAATATGCTAGAATAGCATCTCAACGAGCAAATGCAGAACAAGTTCAGATCATAAGAATATAAGTTAGACATGTAGCATCAGATGTTGACAACTTATTTTTAAATTGTGGTAATAAAGGAAACACAAATTTTAGGACAGTAGCTATACTAATTACTATGTTAATTAAGTATAGTAATTAGTATACTAATTAAGCTATACTTAATATTTTATATATAATTGTGAGACATTATTCACATCACTGTTCAGTTTTGGGAACACTTATCTTTGCCCTAGATTTATTTTTCATTTAATTACTGTTCTAAAAATAGTACTCTTTAAAAATATGCAATGAGATGTATTCATTTAATATAGCATAAGCTCAAAAACAGTAAGAATTTTTTTTAAAAAACAGCATTCAACGTACTTTCATTTGAAGGCAATTCCACAACTATGGCTATCATTTAGTAAATACCTAGAAAAGTTGATGCTAGTTAAGCATCTTTTCACAATTCATTACATCAGGCTTTATAAAATATCATGGTTTATATTCTACTTTTATTTTTAAACATTCTTACTGTATATGATAAGGCATACAATATGATGTTTTGATATACATGTAGATAGTAAAATGGTTACAAGAGTCAAAAAATTAACATATCCCTCATCTTATATAATTACCCACTTTGTATGTGTGGCAAGAGCATCTACAATATACTCTTTTAGCAAAAATATCAAGTACAATATAATATTATTAAGCATAGTCCTCATGTTGCACATTGCTCTCTTGATTTGCTCATCCTACATATTGGCTACTTTGTATCATTTTACCTACATCTCCCCATACCCAGTAACTATTGCTTTATCCTCTATCTCTGTATATTTGACTCTTTTTATTTTTAAGAATCCACATATAAGTGAGATTGTGCAGTACTTTTCTTTCTATGTCTGGCTTATTTCACTTAGCGTAATGTCCTCCAGATTAATCCATGTTGTGACAAATGGCAAGATTTAACTTTTTAAAAAAGATGATGAATATTCCATTGTATATGTATACCACAGTTTATTCATTCATCCATTAACGGACACTTCAGTTGTTTCCATATCTTCACTATTGTGAATAATGATGCAATAAACATAGGCATGCAGGTATCTTTATAATGTAGTGATTTAATTTCCTTTAGATATATATCTAGAAAAGGGGTTGCTGGGTCATATGGTAGTTCTATTTTAATGTCTCTAAGAACCTCCATATTGTTTTCCACAATAGCTGAAGCATTCTAAATCTCTATCAGTAGTATACTTGTCTCTTAGGTTTTTGATAATAGTGATTCTAACAGGTATGAGATGCTATCTCATCATGGTTTTGATTTACATTTCCCTGATGATTAGTGAGGTTGAGTACTTTTCATACATCTGTTAATCATTTTTATTTCTTCTTTGAAAACAATGCCTACTCAGGTCCTTTGGCCTTTTTAAATTGGGTTAATTTGTTTTTCTGCTATTTAGTTGTGGGGGTTTTCAATATATTTTAGATACTAATCCTTTATTGGATATATGGTTGCAAACATTTTCTCCCAAGCTGTAGGCTGCCTTTTCATGTTGATTATTTCCTTTGTTGTGCAGAAGCTTTTTAGTTTGATGCAGTTCTATTTATTTATTTTTGCTTTTGTAGCCTGAGCTTTTGGCATCATACCCAAAAATCATCGTCAAGGCCAGTATCCAGGAGGTTTTCCCTTATGTTTTATTCCAAGATTTTTATGATTTCAGGTTTTTTTTTTTTTTTAGCAGAGAGCATGCTTTATTGAGGAGTAGATATAGAAGAGCACATTCTACCACATGTGAGGAAGGGTTTAGCTTCTGTAAAAGGCCTTTCTCCCTTAAGAAAACCCCTAGTGAAGTTGCTTTTGGATAAATTTTAACAGTGACACTGAAACTGGAGGGAGCTGCCACTGAACATGCTTAAAATTAGCTCCCCCAACCCACAGTGAATATAAGTAGTGTACAGAGATGACAAGAGAAAGGCACAAATGACGGGAGTCAGGGATTGTGGTGAGGGCTCCACATGAAGACAGCATGTTGGAGGAGACCAAGTTGGGAAGGGTGACATGTCATACATCAAAAGTTGCCCGAAGATAGCAGGTTATAATGGGCTAGAGAGAAATTAGAGAGAACATCTCTTCCTTCACTTGAACAACACCAAAAATAGAAGACCAGAGAATAGAAGGATGGTGACAAATCCCAAAAAGGAAATGGAGGAGGAGTTCGTGGAAGGGCAGAAGCACTTTAATCCTAGAGGGAGGGTGAGGCACTGTTGAAAAGAGAAGCAAACCTTGGCAAGGGTGGCCATTCTGCCTTGCTGAGTCATGGGCTGAGATACGGAAGTCACTTTCAATCATTTTCAACTTCTCCCAGGGCATTCAGACAAAATCAGTGCAAGGTATATGGAAGTACAGATGTACTGTATCAGACTAGCGGAGGTGAAAAGGTTTCTGCAGTATAATTAACCAGTTAACATGCAGCATGAAAGGGAGAAGTGGACATTACTTTGGCACCTGCAAACGTAAAAAGTGGGAGTAAAGAGAGAAGGAAATATTTACTAGTGAGTACTTTATGGTGAGGCAAAAAGTAGTATCCGCTCCCTTTCACCAAGACACTGCCCACTGCCCACAGGTGAACTCAAATCAAACTCAGAACCACCACCTCTTCATTCTTCTCTCCATCTCATTCAGATCAATTGTATGCTATTACCATGACTAGTCCCTGGGAAACTCTTCAAAAGTATTTGGCTCTGGCTAGCCCAATACAGATCAAAAAGAGGTCTCTTAATCAAAATTAAGGAAAGAAATTTAAAGCAAGATGGAATCCAAAGTGAATGGACCCCCTGCCAATCCACACACACTCACAAGTGCCACCTCTTCCCTGCCTCTCCATTTAACACGCATATAAGGAGTAACTGGAAAGGTCCTGGTGGTGGCAGCCATATTTGGAGGTCTGGTGACCAGGTGGCAAGCACTAGTACCACGCTTAGAAGACACAACACAACCTCATGGAGCGAGAGGACATGAGGAGAGAACCAGTGACTGGACAGGTACAGTACCATAACAGAACTCCCTCGGTCAGTGCTGAGAGACCTGCACTCAAGTCTAATACAGATCCTATCCAGGCAACCTCACTGAGGCCGAAACAACAGTTCCTCAGAACCAACATCTGCAGTGTACACAAAGGTCGGAGCCAGGACAGTCCTGAGGGGCCTGGCCTTCCCAAGGGATACTGTACTTGCCAATCACAAGAGCAACAGAAATGACAGACAGATCCCTAGGGTACGGATTCCTACTGCTGGGGTTCGCTGGCTTGGAATGACAGGTCACTTTCAGTGCCCTTGGGAGGGGTCCATTTTAAGCAGCTGGGATCCATGGTTTTATTGGAGTTGGACCTTTTGGCCTCTTTGGCTATCCACTCATCAATCAGGTCCTGTCTCTTTAAAACTAGGTGTTTTCCCTTACAGTACTTGAGTATCTGAAGGGCTTGCAGAGTGCTGACAATGTCCACAGCATTCATAGCCGTCTCCTGACTGATTTCTTTGATAGAAATCTCTTTGCCTTGGAAATTATGCAGGTAGTGGAGAAGTACTTCTTTCCAGTAATTGCGATAGCTTATAAGCCCCAGATCTAAGAATGGATGTTCTGGGGAGCCAACTTTTTCTTCAACTTTGGAAAGCAAATAACTGAAATCAATAAGCATCTTGCCATAGCCCTGTCTCATGTACTGAGGCATAGTAAGGATACAGGATACGTTGCAGTTGAGGAATGAATTCTTTTCCTTGGAAAAATATCCAGTCAGGTGACAGCCAGTGTTGTCCACCTCTGTCATAACATAGAGCAGGAAGGGCTCCACATCATAATATAATGTCTTGTGGTCCAGAAAAAGTTTGGCCAACAGACACAGGTTTTGGCAGTAGATCTTGTTTTTCTTGCCATCCACTTCAAACACAGAGATTGAACCTTTGCGATATATCTCATCACCAGGTGGGTGTTTCCACACACATTTGGCCATGTGCCGGTGGAGTATCGTTTGGCTCTTCATATATTTTAAGCAGAATTCACACATATAGAGACGTCCCAGCCGTGCATATTCTTCAGGATATGGAGAATGATACCAGGTATCAAGGTCATAGTGGCCGAAAGCAATTGCTTTAATCATGTTGCTTCCCTCTGTGATTTGGCCTTGCAGCCTTAACTTCTCCAAATCCTCTGAAGCCTGGGCTTGTGCTCTTTGGAAAAGATCCAAGTCATATTCGCTTGTCAGGTTTTCTAAAAGAGGTTCCCGTGTATTCCCATAGGTCTGTGTTCCATGGCAGTCACTACAAGAATCCTTTCTAGGAAAGAACGATTTCAGGTCTTTTAGCCATTTTGAGTTGATCTACAGTATAAGATGAGGGTCCAGTTTTATTATTCTTTTTCATGTGCAAATCCAGCTTTCCTTGCACCATTTATTGAAGAGACTATTTTTTCTCCATGGGTTATCTCGGTACCCATGTCAAAATTAGCTGTCCAGAAACCAGAAATCCTGAGAGGACCCACAGACCCTCTGAAGGAAGTGGACTGCTCCTGCAGGACCCAAGAGACACCCAGAATACTGTGAGTGCCCCAACTGCGAAAGTGGGAAAGGGAGACCCTCCTCTCCTGAACACACACACATGCACACGCACACACACACACACACTGGAGAAGGTGAAGGTCTGTTTGCAGGAGAAGTTTCCGACTTTACCTGGAGCTGAGTCAGTTTAGAGTGCCAAGTGAAAAACAGGGGTAGAGGGAGCAGCAGAAAGGCCCTGGGACCTTGCTGGGTCCCCTAGCAGGCCATTCTTGCCTAGCACCACAGGGATCTATCGGAAGGGTGGCTAGAGGAGCAGAGGGTACAACTTCACAGGGAGAAGGAAATCTCCAGCTGAACTTTGCAACAATTTGAACAGGGCAAGGAGCCTCCTGGCCAGAACTCAAGGTAGGGTGCAAATCTGGTGTGCAGACTCCACAGGTGGGGAAGAATCGAGCCCTTTTCTTTTGGAGCTGGGAGGCGGGTACCCTGGGGCAAGTTTTCAAGCCTGACTCACCCTCTGCCTGCAAACAGACTTGGGGCTGTTGGAGGGGGCACCATGGGAGTGAGACCTGCCCTTCTGTCGGCATGGGAGCTGGGTGAGGCCTTTGACTGCTGGCTTTCCCCCACTTCCCTGACAATGCCACACCTTAAAATTTTGGCAAACATATGAAAAATTTTCAGGATTTATCACTGTGTTACCTAATCCCTGAGGATTCTACAAGAGTGTAATGCTATACCTCTGTGGCATATATAGCTAGGATGATGGTAATATTTTGCTTGAAAAGTAGATATACACTGTATTACACTATAGCTGAAAAACTACTGAATTAGCAAAATTTTAATAGCTTTATCCACTATTCTTCCAGTTAAAACAAATTGACCATTCAAGGGAGAAGACTCATTTAGGGTAGGAACAATGGTCTGTAGAGTCTGCCTTCACAATGTCCCCTCCTACTACAACCACTTGGTTCAGTTCCTTGTCACTTGATGACTATACCACTATAATTGTCTCCTTACTGTCTCATATACCATGCTGATACATCCTATGCACTATCAACGGATGAACCTTCCTAGAGTAAAATTGTAATCACATCACTCTACTGTCCAAAAATCTGGAAAGATGTCCTAGTACTTAGAAACAAAGGAAATATCTTACCGTGGTAGTCAAAGCCCTTCACAATATAGACTCAAATAGTTTTCCAGTCTTACCTCAAATCTTTCCTGTATTTTATGTCCTACCTAATGTGGAACTTTTGTTTCTACCTTTCTCATAGCATTTGCTTGCACTTAAGAAATACTGTGAGAGGTGGAGCAAGATGGCAGAATAGAAGGCTTCATTGATTCTCTCCACCTCACCCAAACAAGAACATCAATTCAACAACTATCTACACAGAAAAAAAAAAAAAACCTTTATGAGAACCAAAAATCCAGTGAGCCTTTATAGTACCTGATTTTATCTTTGTATCACTGAAAAAAACATAAAAAACAGTCTTGAATCACCAATGGAACCCCTCCCCCCACCCCTCACCCTACTGGCAACAACAGCATGCTCTAGAGAGCATCTGTGGGTGATGGGGGAGGAAGAACACAGCAATTGTGAGGCACTGAACTCAGTACTATCCTGTTAGAGCAGAAAGGAAAACCCGACCAGACTCAGCTGACATCTACCCAAGCAGGGAGCATTTAAACCAGCCTCAGCAAGAGGGGAATTGCCCATCCCAGCAGTCAGAACTTGAGTTCCCACAAACCTCACCACCATGGGCTAAAGTGCTCTGTGCTCTAAATAAACTTTAAAGGCAGTCTAGGGCATAAGGACTGCAACTCTTAGGCAAATCCTAGTGCTGAACTGGTACCAGAAACAGTGGCTTGGCAGAGAGTAGGGAGGAAACACATGGCCTACTGAGACAGAAGCTAAGGCAGCTAAGGGAGTGATGACATCATTCCTCACCTGACCCCAAGCTGCAAAGCTCACAACTCCAAAAATGCCCACTTCTTTCCACTTGAGGAGAGGAGAGGAAAGAATGGGCAGGATTTTTCTTGCATCTTGGATACCAGCTCAGTCACAGTAGGATAGGGCACTGGTCAGAGTTGTGAGGCTCCTGTTATAAGCCCTAGCTCCCAGATGACATTTCTAGACACAAGCTGAGAAAAAAGGGCATCTGCTGCCTTGAAGGGGAGGAAGACGCCGTCCTGAAACCATTCATCCCTTGCTAACTGAAGAGCCCTGGGGCCCTGAATAACCGGCAGAGATACCCAGGTACTAAGTCAAGACGATGGATGAGCCTCTGAGACTTGCTGGCTTCAGGTGAGACCCAGCATATTACCAGCTATGGTGGCTATAGGGTGAAACGCCTTCTGCTTAAGAAAAGCAGAGGAAAAAGTAAAGGAAACTTTGTTTCGTACCTTAAGTACCAGCATAGCAACAGGTGGGTAGAGCACCAATAGGGCTATTAAGGTCCCCAATTTCAGGACTTGACTCTTGGATGGCTTCTCTGGACTAGCCCTTGGCCAGAAAGGAGGCAACTGCCCTGAAGGGTAAGTCCCAGGCCAAGCAGCTTTCACAATAAGCTAAGAGCCTTGGGCCCTGAGAGAACATCAGCAATAGTCTGGCAGGACTTCCTGTGGCCTGTGGTGGTGGTGGCTATGGGGTGAGGCTCCTCTGCTTTTGGAAAGGGGAGGGAAGAGTGGAAGGGACTGTGTCTTGTGGTTTGAGAGCCAGCTCAGCTATAGTACAATAAAACACAAAGTAGACTTCTGAACCCACTTGAAACCTGGGGGAATGCATGGCTCTGAAGGAAGGACACGGGCCTGGCTGACTTTACCGACTGCTTATGTACAGCCCCAGGGCCTTGAGTGAAAATAGGTAGTAGCCACGTGGTGGTAACAGTAGGCCTTGGGTGAGACCCAGTGCTATGTTGGTTTCAGGTCTGACCCAGTGCAGTCATAGTGGTGGTGGCAACAGAGATGCTAGTGTCACTCCACACCCAGCTTTAGGTGGCTCAGAACAAAGAGACTCTGTTCATTTGTGAGAATGTAAAGGAAGAGAACAAGAGTCTCTGCTTAGTAATCCTGAGAATTCTCCTGGATCTTGCTGAAGAGCATCAAGGCAGTACACTATGAGTCTGCAAGAACCACAGCATCACTTGGCTTGCGGTGCTCCCTAAATCACATACAGCTTACATTACAACACCCAAGTCCTACCAAATATCTGAAAAGCCTTTCCAAGAAGGGCAAGTACAAACAAGCCCAGGCAATGAAGACTATAATGAAAACACAATTCTTAAATGCCCAGACACCAAAAAACATCTACTAGGAGAAACACCATCCAGGAAAACATGACCTTACCAAATGAACTAAATAAGGCACCAGGGACCAAACCTGAAGAAACAAAGATATGTAACATTTCAGGAAGAGAATTCAAAATAGCCATGTTAAGAAAACACACACAAAAAATCAAGATAATGCAGAGAAGGAATTCAGAATTCTGGAAGATATTTTAATAAAGAGATTAAAATAATTCAAAGAATAAAGCGGAAATTCTGGAGCCTAAAAATGAAATTGGCACACTGAAGAATGCATCAGTCTTTTAAGAGTAGAATTGATAAAGCAGAAGAAAGAATTAATGAGCTTAAGGACAAGCTATTTGAAAATACACAGTCAGAGCAGACAAAGGAAAAAATAATGAAACAATGAAGCACACCTACAGGACACAGCAAATAGCCTCACAAGGGCAAATATAAGAAGTATTGGCCTTAAAGAAGTAGAGAAAGAGGTAGGGGTAGAAAGTTTATTTAAAGTCATAATAACAGAGAACTTCTAAACCTAAAGAAAGATATCAATATTCAAATACAGGAAGGTTATACAACACCAGAGCAGATTTGAGCCAAAGAAGACTAACTCAAGGCACTTAATTATCAAACTCCCAAAAAACAAGAATAAAGAAAGGATCTTAAGATAAGTAAATGAAATGAAGCAACATACAATGGAGCTTCAATATGTCTGGCAGCAGACTCCTTAGTGGAAACCTTATAGGCCAGGAGAGAGTAGCAAGATATATTTAAAGTGATAAAGGAAAAGGCTTTTACTTTAGAATAGTACATCTGGCAAAAATATCCTTCCAAAATAAAGGAGAAATAAAGACTCTCCCAGACTAACAAAAGCTGAGGGATTTTATCACCACCATACCTGTTCTACAAGAACTACTAAAGGAAGTATTTCAATCAGAAAGAAAAGGATGTTAATAAACAATAAGTAATCACCTAAAGGTATAAAACTCAACAGTAATAGTAAATAAACAAAAAATCACATAATATTATAACACTGTAACTGCAGTATGTAAACTGCTCTTATCCTAAGAAAGAATAAATAATAAACAAATCAAAAATAATTACTATAACAACTTTTCAAAACATACACACTACAATAAGATGTAAATAGAAAAAAACAAAAAAAAAGGAGGGGAACAAAGTCAGGGCATAGAGTTTTTATTACTTTATTTTTGCTTGTGATATTCTTTACATCTTTTTTAAACGGAGATTTATTAGATTTATTTATTTTTATTTTTTGTGTTTTTTTTTATTTCAATGGGTTTTTAGGGAACAGGTGGTGTTTGGCTACATGAATAAGTTCTTTAAGGGTGATTACTGAAATTTTGGTGCACCCGTCATCCAAGCAGCGTACACTGTATCCAATGTGTAGTCTTTTATCCCTCGCCACACACCACCCTTTCCCCCCGAGTCCCCAAAGTTCAACGTATCATTCATATGGCTTTGCATCTCATAACTTAGCTCCCATATATGAGTGGGAACATAAAATGTTTAGTTTTCCATTCCTGAGTTACTTCACTTAGAATAATAGTCTCCAATTCCATACAGGTTTCTGCACATAACATTATTTTGTTCCTGTTCATGCCCTTTTCATGGCTGAGTAGTATTCCATTATATATATCTATACACACACACACACATATACACACACATATATACATATATATACACACACACATATATACACACATATATATACATATATATACATATATACATATATACACACATATATATACATATATACATATATACACATATATACATATATATGAAAATTTGGTATATATATAAATTTGGTGTGTATATATATATATATATTTATCTACTCATTGATTGATAGGCATTTGGGCTGGTTCCATATTTTTCCAATTGCAAATTGTGCTGCTATAAACATGCATATGCAAGTATCTTTTTCATATAATGATCTCTTTTCCTCTAGGTAGATATCTAGCATTGGAATTGATGGAGCAAATGGTAGATCTATTTTTAGTTCGTTAAGAAATCTCTACACTGTTTTCCATAGTGGTTGTACTAGTTTACATTCCCACCAACAACATAAAAGTGTTCTCTTTTTACCGCATCCATGCCACCATCTATAGATTTTTTTATTTTATTATGGCCATTTTTGCTGGAGTGAGGTGCTATTGCATTGTGGTTTTGAATTGCATTTCCCTGATAATTAGTGATGTTGAGCATTTTTTGATATGCTTTTTGGCTATTTGTGTATCTTCTTTTGAGAATTTTCTATTCATGTCCTTAGCCCACTTTTTGATGTAATTGTTTGTTTTGTTCTGGCTGATTTGTTTGAGTTCTTTGTAGATTCTGGATATTAGTCCTTTGTCAGATGTACAGATTGTGAAAACTTCCTCCAATCTTGTGGGTTGTCTGTTAACTCTGCTGATTATTTATTTTGCTGCACAGAAGTTTTTTTTAATTTTAATAAACTCTAATCTATTTATCTTTGTTTTTGTCGCATTTGCTTTTGGGTTCTTGGTCATGAAGTCTTTGCCTAAGCGAATGTCTAGAAGGGTTTTTCTGATACTACCTTCTAGAATTTTTATGGTTCCAGATCTTAGATTTAAGTCTTTGATCCATCTTGAGTTGATTTTTGAATAGGGTGAGAGATGAGGATCCAACTTCATTCTTCTACATGTGGATTGCCAATTAAATATTCCAGTCCCATTTGTTGAATAGGGTGTCCTTTTCCTACTTTATGTTTTTCTTTGCTTTGTCAAAAATCAGTTAGCTGTAACTATTTGGCTTTGTTTCTGGGTTCTCTATTCTGTTCCACTGGTCTCTGTGCCTATTTTTATACCAGTGCCATGCTGTTTTGGTGACTATGCCCTTATAGTATAGCTTGAAGTCGGTTAATGTGATGCCTCCAGGTTTGTTCTTCTTGCTTAGTCTTGCTTTGGCTATGTGGGATCGTTTTTGGTTCCATATGAATTTTAGGATTGTTTTTTCTAATTCTGTGAAGAATGATGATGGCATTTTGATGGGAGTTGCATTGAATTTGTAGATTGCTTTTGGAAGTATGGTCATTTTTACAATATTGATTCTATGCATCCATGAGCATGGGATGTGTTTTTATTTGTTTGTGTCATCTATTATTTTTTTCAGCAGTGTTTTGTAGTTTTCCTTGTAGAGGTCTTTCATGTCCGTGGTTAGGCATATTCCTAAGTATTTTATTTTAATGCAGCTATTGTAAAAGGAGTTAAGTTATTGGTTTGATTCTCAACTTGGTTGCTGTTGGTGTATAGCAGAGCTACTTACTTGTGTGCATTAGTCTTGTATCCTGAACCATTGCCAAATTCATTTACCAATTATAGGAGTATTTATGTAAGTTTTTAGGGTTTTTTAGGTGTATGATTATATAATCAGCAGACAGTAGCAGTTTGACTTCCTCTTTACCAATTTGAATGCCCTTGATTTCTTTCTTTTATCTGACTACTCTGGCTAGGACTTCCAGTACTATGTTGAATAGAAGTGGTGAAAGTGGGCATCCTTGTCTTGTTCCAGTTCTCAGGGGGAATGTTTTCAACGTTTCTCCATTCAGAACAGTGTTGGCTGTGGGTTTGTCATAGATAGCTTTTATTACCTTACGTTATGTCCCTTCTATGCCTATTTTGCTGAGAGTTTTAATCATAAAGCAATGCTGAATTTTGTCAAATGCTTTTTATGCATCTATTGAGATAATCATGTGATTTTTGTCTTTAATTCTGTTTATGTGGTGTATCACATTTATTGACTTATGCATGTTAAACCATCTCTGCATCCCTGGTATGAAACCCACTTGATCATAGTGGATTAATTTTTTGATATGCTGCTGGATTTAGTTGGCTAGTGTTTTCTTGAGGATTTTTGCATCTATATTTATTACGAATATTGGTCTGTAGTTTTTTTTAATGTCCTTTCCTGGTTTTGATATTAGAGTGATACGGGCTTCATATAATGATTTAGAAAGGATTCCCTCTTTATCTTTTGGAATAATGTAAATATAATTGGTAGCAATTCTTCTTTGAATGTCTGACAGAATTCAGCTGTGAATCTGTCTGTTCCTGTGGCAATTTTTAAATTACCATTTTAATCTTGCTGCTTGTTATTGTTCTGTTAAGAAATTCTATATTTTCCTGGTTAAATCCAGGAGGGTTGTATATTTCCAGGCATTTAACCATCTCCTCTAGGTTTTCTAGTTTATGATGCATAAAGGTGTTCATATTAGCCTTGAATAATCTTTTGCATTTCTGTGGCATCAGTTGTAATATCTCCTGTTTCATTTCTAATTGATCTTATTTAGATATTCACTCTTCTTTTCTTGGTTAATCTCACTCATGGTCTATCATTTTTATTTATCTTTTCAAAGAATAAGCTTTTTGTTTCATTTATCTTTTGGAATTTGGGGGGGCTTGTTTCAATTTTATTTAGTTCTTCTCTAATCTTATTTCTTTTTTTCTGCTGGGTTTGGGTTTGGATTGTTCATGTTTCTCCAGTTTCACGAGGTGTGACCTTAATCTATTTGTACTTTTTCATTCTTTTTGATGTAGCCATTTAATGCTATAAACTCTTCTCTTAGCACCATTTTTGCTGTAGCCCAGAGATTTTGATAAGTCGTGTCACTATTATTGGTCAGTACAAAGAATTTTTTAAATTTCCATCTTGATTTCATTATTGACCCAGTGATCATTCAGGAGCAGGTTACTTAATTTCCATACATTTGCATAGTTTTGTGGGTTTCTTTTGGAGCTGGCCTCCAGTTTTATTTTACTGTGGTCTGAGAGAATACTTGATATAATTTTAATTTTCTTAAATTTACTGAGACCTGTTTTGTGTCCTATCATGTGGTCTATCTTGGAGAATGTTCCATGTGCTGATGAATAGAATGTATATTCTGCAGTTGTTGGGTCGAATGTTCTGTCAATATCTGTTAAGTCCATTTGTTGTAGGGTATAATTTAAATCCATTGTTTCTTTGTTGAATCTCTGTGTTGATGACCTGTCTAGTGCTGTCAGTGGAATATTAATCTCCCCCAGTATTACTGTGTTTCCATCTATCTCATTTCTTATGTCTTGTAGTAATTGTTTTATAAATTTGGGAGTTCCAGTGTTAGGTGCCTATATATTTAGAATTGTGATATTTTCCTGTTGGACTGGTCCTTTTGTCATTATATAATGTCCCTCTTTGTCTTTTTTAACTGCTATGGCTTTAATGTTTGTTTTGTCTGATATAAGAAGAGCTACTCCTGCTCATTTTTGGTTTTTTCACCCCTTTACCTTAAGTTTATGTGAGTCCTTATGTATTCAGTGAGTCTCCTGAAGACAACAGAAACTTCATTGGCGAATTCTTATACGTTCTGCCATTCTGTATCTTTTAAATGGAGCATTTAGGCAATTTACATTCAATGTTAATATTGAGATGTGAGGTATTATTCTATTCATCATGCTATTTGTTGCCTGAATACCTTTTTTCTCATTGTGTTATTGTTACGTATGTTCTGTGAGATTTATGCTTTAAGGAGGTTCCATTTTGGTGTATTTCAAGGATATGTTTCAAGATTTAGTGCTCCTTTTAGCAGTTCTTATTTTCAGGCCTGGGTCCTTTCCTTCAAGGCACAGATTCCCTTCTGGTCCAGGATGCATCTGGAAATTCTGTCTGGGAGCTAGGGCCTGGAACATGGGTTCACTACTCTGACTGGTGCCCCATCCTGCTGTGGCTGAGCTGGTATCCAAGATGCAAGACAATTCATCCACACTATTTCCTCTCCTCTACTCAAGCAGAAAAAAAAAAAAAAGGGTCTTTTTTGGAGCTAAGAGCTGTGCAACGGAGTTAGGGGAATGGTGATGCCAGTGCTCCTTTGCCCAAACTGTTGTCTCAGAATGCTGCCTGCACCCCACTCCACTGTCTCTGTGTCTAGTATAGTATTAGGACTCACTTAAAAGTTGGAGTATTTATGGCCTAGACTCTTTCAAGTTTACTTGGAAACAGAGATCGCTGTAGCCCTCAGTGGTAAGGTTTGTGGGAACTCAAGTTTGGACTGCTGGGATTGGTGATCCCCCGCTGGCTAGAGCCGGTTTAAATGTTCCCTCTGTTGTGGCGCATCAGCTGAGTTTGGACAGGTTTTCCTTTCTGCTCTAACAAGACAGCACTGAGTTCACTGCCTCACAATTGATGCGTTCTCCCTCACTCAGTGTCCAGAGAGGCGCTCTGCACCATGAGGCTGCTGCCAGGGGTGTGGGAGGAGTGTTGTCAGCGATTCAGGACTGTTTTTCTAACTATTCAGTGCTTCTCTCAGCAATATGAAATTAAAACCAGGTACTATGAGTGCTCACTTGATTTTTGCTTCTTATGAGGATTTTTTTTTTTCAGCGTAATTGTTAAATTGGTGTCCTCATGTGGGCAGGGGGATGATCACCTTATATTCCGCCATCTTGCTTCCACTTGACAATTTTACAGTAAACTTTCAATTCTTATGAGTTTTTTTCTTTTCTGATTAGATTTATTTCCCCAGAACTTAACAGAAATTTAAATTTGAAATAAAAATGTTTTATGCATTACATTTTGAAAACTAATAAAATTACTATTTTAAAAATTGAACCTACACAATATCACCTAGTAAAATAAGTACAATTAAAATAATAAATTATATATTTATAAATAAGTAAAATAATTATTGAGAAATTTTTAAAGTAACTACCTAGTACCCTCTCTTTAATTTTGTATCAATCTAAATTAATTCCAGATAGTAATGTATCTCCAAACTTTCATTAGAATTTTTTTCTGGCATGCTCTAAATCCAGTACTAGTACATCACTCCATAATATCAGGCCAATTCAAGTGAGGGGAGATTTTTGGCTGACTTATTTTATCTGGGTAATTTATTGCAGTATGCTTTAAAAAAAAAAACAGCCTACATAAAGTAATCTAACATCTACTCTATCATTTATATTCTAGTCTTAATTAATAAATAGGAGACACTATAGTTATCTGATCCCCTTTTGGTCACCATAAACATCTATGTTCAAAACAGGTGCCATGGTATCAATGTATCCCCCAAAGTTCATGTTCATTGATCTTCAATATAACAGAGTTGAGAAGGGGACTTTTAAGAGGTGATTAAGTCAATGGATTAATTTTGTTATCTCAGGAGTGAGTTCATTATTATGAGAGTGAGTTTGTTATAAAAGTGAGTTTGGCCATCTCTTGTTCTCTCTCACTTTCTTGCTCTTCCATCTTCTACTGTGGGTTTATGCAGTAAGAAGTTCCTCACCAGATGTGGCCCCTCAATTTTCTTGGACTTCTCAGCCTCTAGAACTGGAAGAAATGAATTTCTTTTCTTTATAAATTACCCTGCCTGTTGTATCTGTTATAGCAACACAAAATTGACTAAGACAACAGACCAAATAAAATAAGGCAGAAAACAATCTGTACCTTATGATCATTCTGTCCATGAATGTTGTGTTGACTCTTTGACCTTTTGGAATACAAACCCATTCATCTAGCTAAACCTTCAGTAGTTACATGCTCCTAACCGTCTTATCTAAACATGTTTGAAATGTAGTAGGGTAGTTCAACACCTCAATGGCACATTCTGGTTATCTCTGTTCCACCAATGTAAATCTGTCACCAAGATGTTCGTTATTTCTTTTTTATTTTTGTTTCTGCTCTTAATTTCAAATCCATCTGTTATGAGTTGAATTGTGTTTCCTCTTCCTCCAAAAAAAAAGATCTTCAAGTCCTAACCCTGCAATTTCTGTCAATGTGACCTTCCTTGGAAGTAAGATCTTTGCAACTAATCAAGTTAAGATGAGGTCATTAGAATGAGTCCTAATCCAATATGACCATGTCCTTATAATAAAGAAAAATTTAAACACAGAGGCATGCAGACTTCTAGAGTGGGAAGAGGATGTGAAGATGCAGAGACACACAGAGAGAATGCTATGTAAAGATAAAGGCAGAGAGTAAAGTGATGCCAGCAAACCTCCAGAAACTAGGAAAGAGGTGTGGAACAGATTATCCCTAACAGCCCTCAGAAAGAACCAATTCTACTGACACCTTAATATTGGAGTTTTAGCCTCTGAAAGTGTGACATAATAAATTTCTGTTATTTTAAGCCACTCAGTTTTAGGTACCTTGTTACCGCAGCCTTAAGAAACTAATACTCCATCTTTTCCCATGACAGAAATATAGCAAAAACTCTACAGTGTTTCTATCTTGAGAAATTACATTGTTTCTCAATTAATCAGTAAGAAGTAAATATTCAACTAATTTTAAAAGAAGAGCAAAATTATTTCCCTATCAGCCAAGTAGCTGGGAGCTTAGGAACAATGTTTTATATAGGAACAATTTAATTTAATGATTCCTTGGAAAGGCATTGTAACCTGCTACTTGTTAAAATAACTCAATAAGGAAATTTCCCATAAACTTTTTTGAGAAAGCTTGTCTTCTACAAAGAAAGCATAATTGGAACTTGAACTTTAAAAGTATATACACATGTGAGCATGCACACATATAATTCAACAAAGGCATGCTCAATTTTGTTATGTTCTAATTCACAATGACTACATGCCTTTTCATTCTAAATAACTTGGTAATTATTTAAATAACATAGGTCATTTCTTTTACTTCTGCTTCAAACTTGAAGGTGTCAATGAAAAAAAATCCTCTACTTAGCTTTGCCAATAGCAACCTGATCTGATGCCAAGGCAGAGATGAGACTGTACTTTCATTTTGTCTAGGTTGCAGTCTCCAGCCTCGCTAAATAACATAGGTGGTTTCTCATGCAAAAGCACATATAACATTATTTTGAAATGCACACATTCTTCTACTTTCTATGAAAACACAGTATTTGCGGTTTAAGACTGTTTAAGGTCTTCAATGCTTTTAAGAACTGAGAGCTACATGAGAAAATAAAGTTGCTGCAAGATTCATGTTCACTTCAATGGGAGTTGCACAAGTGGAATGATGGTCAGGAATC
The DNA here is from genome assembly GCF_028878055.3 of Symphalangus syndactylus. Taxonomy (NCBI): domain Eukaryota; kingdom Metazoa; phylum Chordata; class Mammalia; order Primates; family Hylobatidae; genus Symphalangus; species Symphalangus syndactylus. The sequence continues at coordinate 100,530,913 of NC_072447.2, forward strand.
TGTCCTAATTAGTAGGCACTCCTGCTTTGCTACATCTTAGTTATGCCACTGTTAAATTATACTCAGTAAATTGAGCTATCTTCTAGTCTCTGAAGAGATTAATGCTACATTTGGATTGTGCTGAATGCCAACCATTGATATTTAACAGAGAAACTTTAAAATATCTTTAAGTAGTTTTAAAAATATATTTCCTATGATGAAGTTCATTTTTTCCTTACACAAGAGAAAAAGAAAAAGGAATTAGAAATATTTGTTTTAAGATTATTATGGAATATCACTTAAAGATGTTAATGATATATTCCCTAGAATATTAATAACTTATAAAGGATAACATATTTGGATAAGGCTTCAAAATGTCACCTTCATTCAGCAAACTAGTATTTTTCAGAATTATACTTTTTTCTGCCCAAGACTGTTTTCATCCAATCTCTCTACAATTTATCCTTGTGACATTCCTATCATGAGATCCAATGACGGTCAGATGGAAGAAACTCTAGAGAATCCATCTCCTTATCTTGGCTGCTTCTTCCAAAAGTACACTCAGAAATAATTTGTTTCTACACTTGCTCTTATATTGGAATAAATTATCTTAATTAATTGACAATGTAATGCTAGAATCAAAATCTTCAAGAATATATCAGCTAATCACATTGAATGCAATGAATATCTTTTTCGCCTGAAGGGATTTATAATTGTCATACTTTTATCATATAATATGCAATACAAATAATTTGTTAAAATCACTTTATCTTCTGCTCATTATGGACTCCTTGGTTCATAAACTATCTTTAGATATTTTAAAGAAACTATCTTAAGAAATATTATGAAAAATGCTATTTTAAATGTCATATTTAGTATTTCATTAATTTTCATTAATGCATTTGTTTCTAATTGCAATCACAGGAAACAAATTATTTTGTTTAGGTAATACATATATTATTTAAAAAGAAGCATCAATACAATTGTAGCAATTGAGGACAAGCAGGCTTGTCAATACCACGTCCGGAAAGACAATGTCTTTAAGAGATTCACAATGACATTTTCATATTTCTATTGTATATATTGACAGATAGTTTATAGATCTTCCAAATAGTTTCAGAAAAGCAATATGTTGAAAAAATTGTGTGTGTGTGTGTGTGTGTGTGTGTGTGAAGTTTTATCACAGGCACAGTGAGAAACCCCAGTGCTATCTTAAAGAAATGTGTCTTTCACCAAAAGAGCATAAAACTGCCTTTAGGTATTAAGCATTGGCCACATAATGACACAAAGGCCTTCTCAGACCCCACAAGGAGAGCTCTTGACTTCCAGGAAGCTTCTTTATCAAAACAATTAAGCATTGAGAAGAAACTTTAATGGACTTGATTTGTTTTAAGTTAAGAATCTGGTGGTCCATACTGTAACAGGGACCATCTTTGTGCAGGATAGAGGCTAAATAAAGGCCACACAGCTCTTACTTGGCTTTCATTAAGAAAAATTCAATCAGCTAAAGTACCTTCCTACCTTTCTGTATAAGTCGTGCCTATACCCATTTAAATAATGCCATGAAAACAGAACGCTAATCTGCTCATTTATCTAAAATTATAAAATATTAGTGTTTCAAAAGTAAACTTATCAATGAAAAAAACAAAGACCAGAAGGAATATAGTTAAAACCACATACTAGTTAGTAGCAGAACCAAGAGCTATATATCTTGGGCCCCTCACCAGGAAAAGCTTTAGTAACACACTGCTTTAACTGTAAATTTTATTTTTTTCTTTAAATAATTAGAAACTAAAAATTTTTAAAATAATGTTGATAGCTTATATTGTGTTCAGATACTATCATCATATCAAAGTCAGAATGAGATTTAAACTCTGATTATTTTCAGTATAATCTTACAATAAAAGCACTTTTTAATCTTCTCAGTGAGAATGTCTGCATTATAATATCTAGTTCTATTACAAGGTGAATAGAGGCATGATCACTTATGGAAGTAGTATATATTATACACTTCATTGCTTCAACTTCTGAGGAATTAGAACAGAAAGAAAAATCTGCTCTTGGATTAGATAGAGACCAATAAAAATTAACTGGCTTCTTCTGGTACATTTGATGACTTTAAATATTTCCTAATCTTGAACTCTTTTCCACATAGATATTAAAAATTTTGTGAAATACAATTAATTATAATGGGTATATTATCTGGGCAGGTAAACAAGTTTTTCATTATTAAAATACTGGGCCTCTGTGCTTGCAATATAAATGTGGTGCAAAAAAAGCTTCTCACTCTCTGCATTGCATGTTAACAATATTCCACATTTAAATTCTCATTTAGCATCACGGAGGTATATTTTTAAATGATATTAAATCAATATTCAGTACCTATTATTTGTTCAGTATGCATTTAGCACTGTCTTATTCTCACCAGGGATTCTATCTCCAGATAATCATAAATGTTCATTATCGCGGTCTATGAAGTGAGTTTTTGCATAATGAGTACCTATAGACTTTTCTCTCTTCGTTCCTCCCTCTTCAATCTATTAGCATTGAGACATGTGACTTTTAGTTTTGTATAAAGCAAACTGTTACTACGGCTAGTGGCACAACATTGAATGTTTTATAGCGTACAAACAGAACTCCTGTTTTGTTATGCAAACCTACCTTCTCTTTATACATTTTTTGGTTCCTCTTCAGTTTGGTGCAGTGTGAATTTTAAACAGTAACAGTTTTCTTTACACAGAAGGTCTCCCATTACTAAACATCCTGCCCCTACATAATAGAGAGGCTAATACGATGTTTAGCAATCTAGTCAAGCGGTCAAAGAGTATGCATTGGCCAAGGGTATAGATTGGCTCCTTTTAGATAACATGTCTAGGGAAGGTTGCTGCATGGAGGGCCTTACACTGGTAAATCGAGTCAAGGCATTATTGTTCTGGCTCTAAAATAGTACAGATTTGTAAGTAATTTGCAAGATTACACATGCTGGGTCTGAGAATCAAGCTGAAGAGTCATTATTCAGTTTCATCATGACTCAGAGCTACTTCAAGATCCAGAAAACCTTTCAAATCAGTAACTTGAAAAAATGCATTCACCATAGAATTAGGGCTAAGTTACATTCCATTTTATTTCAGTGCTGTGAAAAATGAAAGCTATATGTTGTATGTACAGCAACATTTAATTAACAAGAAAACAAAATTAACCAAGAAACTCAAGCTGCTACAAATTTATTATCAACTACAGTTTCTTCATCTTCAAAATATTCCTAATATACTCTTTGGTATTTCCCAATATTCCAAACTATACAAAATCTAGAAAATTTCTCTATTTCTGACACATGGGAAATTTTAAAAGGTAGTAAAGTACCTTCCACCCAGAAAACACACAATTGATACATGTCAACTAAGTAAAAGACTTATTGAGGTATACAGCAAGTCAATGTTAAAATTAGAATTAGGTCACGCCTGTAATCCCAGCACTTTGGGAAGCCGAGGCGAGTGGATCATAAGGTCAGGAATTCGAGACCAGCCTGGCCCACGTGGTGAAATCTCGTCTCTACTAAAAATACAAAAAACATTATCTGGGTGTGGTGACGGGCGCCTGTAATCCCAACTACTCAGGAGGCTGAGGCAGGAGAATTGCTTGAAACCAGAAGGTGGAGGTTGCAGTGAGCCGAGATCATGACACTGTGCTCCAGTCTGGGCGAAAGAGCAAAACTCCGTCTCAAAAATAAAATAAAATAAAATAAAATAAAATAAAATAAAATAAAATAAAATTAGAATTAGGTCTTCTTTCACCTTATTGATTACCTTCAATTCATTAGGTAGTATGTTAAGTTCTAGGGAGAAACCAAAAGGAATAAGATCCATCCACTACTCTCAAAAAGCAGAGAATCTAGTAAAGGAAATGTGCACCTGGTGTACATATCTCATAATTCACTAATTACACAGCCTTTATCAAACATTTACTGTTTTCTATATTTTAGGTGCTATGCTAGGTTCCAGAAATATAACAAGAAATTAAAATGCAGTCACTGCATAGCTGAATGGGGAAGAAAACCACAGAAACAGAAAAAGAAATAAATATACATAATATACAACAACTATCATGACTAGTTACTAAATGGTAAGTACTGGGGATATTAACTATGAAAAAAATAGAAATGTTACCTGTCCTATGGGATCAGTCTAGTGACAATGTCAGCGTTTAAATAATATTTACAAAATAATTACAATAGTGAGGAGTGTTTCAAAGGAACAGTGCAATACGGTTTGTGCTATATTTGATATTAGTATAAGGCAGAGTAGTGGCACAAGTTAAGTGGAACTAACTTCACCTAAAAAACTACTTGAGGGGCCGGGCATGGTGGCTTAGCCCTGTAATCCCAATACTTTGAGAGGTGGAGATGGGAGGTTTGCTTGAGACTAGCCTGGGAAACATAGGTAAACATCATCTCTAAAAGAAATTTTTAAAAAATTAGCTGGGCATGGTGGTGTGCACCCATGGTCCCAGCTACTCGGGAAGCTTAGCTGTGTGTAGGGGGGGTCGCTTAAGGCCAGGAGTTTGAGGTTACAATAAGTTATTATCACACCACTGCACTCCAGCCTGAAAGACAGAGTGAGACCCTGTCTCAAAACAGAGAGAGAGAAAAAAAAAAAAAGAAACAAAAAGCTACGTAAGCTGGCCCATAAAGATATGTAGGAATTTGCAAGGTAGAGGAGAAAAAGAGCATTAAAGACCAGCATTTACTAAGGTCAAAATAAGCTCCTTCCAGTTTGGAACAGCCCCTCATATACCCACATCCTAATAAAAAATTTACAAAGTTTTAATTTTTTTTTCAGAATTATTCTTGTGATGTCTAGAGGTTTATCAACTTTCTTAAGTTAGACAAATGCAGAGTCTAGTTACCTCATCTATCCCAATACAGTTTACTGTAATTCCAACAGAAATATCGTAAAGGGAACAAAGAAATGGTTAGCCAGTGATGAATCAGAAAAGGCACTATAAGGAAAGTTCAAATTGAAGCCACCATGAATGAGTAGGTAGATATGTGTTTACTCTGCAGGAAGCCAAGGTGTAAGGACTGTTGGAGAACAAACTTCACATGTACAAAAACAGATATAGCCCAAACATTTGGAGGCATTGTGGGAAGAAAAAATGGTGTCTAATCTAAAAATAGCTCGGGATATGACCCACTAATTCCAAAACTAATTGTTGAATGTCTAGCTGTTGAGGCATTCTGCTAGATTTCTCAGACTTGGGTCACGGTCCCTGCCCTCAGGAAATGTGCAATCTAGTTGAAAACCTAAAGCAAAAATACAGATAATCATGCTCTAAGGTAGAATATGAAAATTTCAAAAAGAGAAGTACAAATGAAATATTCTGGGGAGAAAGAAATAAAATTAAATGAAAGGAATTGTAAAAGAATTCCTAAAGGAATTAGCATTCAGGTTGAACTTTGAGTACCAAGTAGGATCTCAACAGGTAGATATGTAGGGAGGGCATTCCAGTCAGAATAGCAAGATTGAAAGTATGAAGATGATGGTATTCAGATAACAGAATGTTCAAATAACTCAGTCCAGGTTTGCTTGAGTCTTGAGTATTTACAAGACAGAAAACTGAAAAGGTAAGTCAAAACAATATTATAGAAGTCAGAAGAGATGTATCTGATAACACTATTTTTTAAGGAAGGAAGTGATGCAATGGAGCCAATACTTAGGGAAGATTAACCTAAAATAGTTTCTATTTAAGACGCAGCCTGTCTCTCTGAACTCATGATTTGTTAATCGATAATAGACTACAACTACATGGACCATAGATTCACTTTGGAGTGATAGGAACAGTTGTTCTTTGGTTAATGAAAACTACTACTAACGGAATGAGATGTTTTGAATAAAACAGACTGATTTTGGTATTTCCTGCCCCACTCTCCCAGAAGAGACAGTGGCAAATGTCTATCTCTAAAGGCCCACTGGGAAGGGACAATGCAAAGTCATCCCAAATGGAGAGATGCACTTGGAGAGGTAGGTGGGGAAAGTAGCTGAGCCTGGGTAGGTGACTGTGTTTTCCGTGGTCTCCAAATAGCTGAGGTACACGCTTTCGAGTCTCAAGAGTTCATGGGGAAGAGACGAAACTTCAGGTGAGTTCTATCTAGAGAACGCATGAGCTAGACCTAGTCCCAGCCACAAACCTTGTCCCTGAGCCTGTCAAACAAGAAGCAGTGCTACAGCTCACAATGGAATATGAAAGCTGGGCTAATAAGCACATTGGCAGGGACATTTGAAATTCTGGATTGCATAAACTAAGGCCTTTTTTACAACCTGAGGAGGTAGGACAGGAGACACAATAATAAGTAATATTAAATCTTCCCCATGGCATCCATAAAGGGGACTTCAGGTCAGATTTAGTTTGGTTTAGAAAATGATAATTGTTTCCAGAGTTTATGATAAGGTAAAATTAATACCTGATACACTAGCAGAAGTTTCTGGCTTTGATCTAGAAAATCTGAGTTTTATCAGAAATCATCAAGGTCTTTTTTTTTTTTTTTTTTTGAGACGGAGTCTTGCTCTGTCACCCAGGCTGGAGTGCAGTGGCGCAGTCTCGGCTCACTGCAAGCTCCGCCTCCCGGGTTCACGCCATTCTCCTGCCTCAGCCTCTCCGAGTAGCTGGGACTACAGGCGCCCGCCACCACGCCCGGCTAATTTTTTGTATTTTTGGTAGAGACGGGGTTTCACTGTGGTCTCGATCTCCTGACCTCGTGATCCACCCGCCTCGGCCTCCCAAAGTGCTGGGATTACAAGCGTGAGCCACCGCGCCCGGCCCATCAAGGTCTTTAAGAAGCAGCAGCACTGCTGTTATTTAGCTATGATAGGAAACTACACTGGTATTTGCATGCTTTGCTGAGTGCAATGATCCCTTTTTATATAACAACGAGCTTTGATAATTCCGTTCTCACAATGGCAGGTACCTGTAACAAAACACCTAGCTTTCTGACAGAAGAAATAGACACAGGATTCTACCCAGTTGACAGGTTTGGGTTTTTTTCTGAATATATCAAAAGGAAGCTATCCTCGACTCATCCTGCATGATAAGATAAAACTTTTATTTCCATTGAATTTCTACATATTCCCACCCCTGCCACTCCTGCATTCAGTGACCACTACTAAAGGAAAGCACTCACACACATACACACACGCATTTTAGAGAATTCTTCTCTTTCATACTTTACTTAATGGGGAAAATCACTGCCCTATCATTTCAGTATTGGCAATAAGCCAATTATTCACTCAGTCCTACGGCATCCCTGTGTTCCTTGGTTAATGAAAATTACCAGCAAGTCTGTAACTATGGGCATGAATTGAAAAGTCTTGGGTCAACAGTTTTAGCACAGTCTAGAAACTACCTTCTAGTGCCAAATGACTAGATTAGCCTGAGAACCATCTATGGGTCTTCAGTATTCTCTGATGTATAAAAAATAATAACTTGCCTATACAGAGAATGTGGTCTCTCTTAACACTTCTCTCTCTCCACCCTCTATATGCCTTTTTAAAAATTTTTCATCTTTCTGTCTACCCTACCAAAGTTCCAAGTCCCAAATGCAAACTCCTGTTCCAGATTATATATTCATCACAGCCAGTGCTCTTCATAGCCTAATACAATAAAATCAATGCAACACTGTCACTTGTCAGTCTCTTTGTGCATAAGATAAAATGATGCCATCTGTGAGACAAAGTAACGTAGGGTTATGAGTCATCTCCAACTCCTGTAAAATAGCCTAGTCAGTCTGGGCCTGGAGGGAAAATGATGAAGAGAGAGCAATCAGAAAATCAGTGCACTAGTGATTCATTTCTTAATTTATAGAAATGTGAAGTTCTTTTAAGCTGATATGAGCAGATCAACTGACAAACCTGCTATGCGCATCTGTACTTTTATTATACTTTTATTATACCTGTTAAGCACACCTGCATTTTTATGATAGAGTTTGCCTGAGGCCATGATAGCAGCAGGACCAGGAATACATTAGTAAAATTAGAAGAAATATCGTCAGGCAACTTCAGGCTGCATGTAAACAATTAACAGCTCATTAAGGAGAATTTTACTTTTGTAGGAGCCTATCCTTTCCTTGACCAAATTTAAGCTGGCTGATAAATGGAGGCATCCACAATGAGGGTCAGGAGTATCTCAAAGTCTGTGTCCCTGTTTGACTCAGGATTATCTTTAAGCATACTTATTGCTCTATAATCATCTGTTGAATTATACATTTTATTATGACAGCCCAACCAGAAAAAAACTTACCTTCCTAAATTCTTTTCACAGTCCTGCTTCTGTAATATCCCTATTTGATTCTGACGTATAAGTTAAATATACCGAATGTATGCAGACATATTTTAGCCTCTGGAAAAGGTTTTAACTGAAATGTTAGTGGTAAATCTAAGAAGCAAAAGTGCTGATGAAGCAATAAAATGGGTACATATTAAAAGCAATGAACCCTCCCCCTCAAAAAAGAGATTAAATGGTGTATAATTTCCAAACTCTTCACCACAGTTTCAATCAAGTTTAGATTTAGCAGCATCACAATCTGCCTAATACATTCACTGAAGCACTTTGGGATTTATTTGACAGTTTAAAGCTTTCCTCCCAAACTACTAATTAATTGGACTTGAGTCTCTAATGCTAAGTTTGCTTATTTTCTAAACTTTAAAAAAAAAAAAAACCTTGATTTACAAATCTCTAGTTGAACTTGAAATGCATACTTTGAAATTGAGCATATAGTTAAAAAGAATGGAATGTACAAAATTTCATTGTATAATAAAATAGTACTATCTGACATGCAGGAGTTTAGAACATATAATAATTGCGGTAAAGAGGTCTTGTGGTCCTTCATCCTTGCTGAAAAATGTTGGCTTTGGATATAATTTTAACCTGTATTGCACTGTAGTAGGATTTATTTAGTCATTCAGTTACCATTTATTAAACCCTCACTGTGTGCTAAGCATTGGGCTCCTCAGAGGTACAGGGAGGGGTTAAATTGGTTTCTGTTCTCCAGGAGCTCACATTCTACTTGGGGAGACAGATGTGTAAATGGCTGATCACACTGACAAGGGTCATAAATTATGTATGACTTGAGTGTTGTGAGGACCCAAAGGAAGAGGCAACTTCTTGAGGGTGACACCACTGAGGCCTGTAGTAGTGACTGGCTCGTATCTCTAGGTATAGTAGAGAATACATATAATACACAAAATGACACATACCATCTTATTCTCTTATAGTATCCTATTCTTTTCCTTTGGAACAGTTATATCAACTGATAATTATGTGTGTGATTATTTCATTAATGTCTGTCTTTATGACTAGACTATGAAAACCTGGAAGATAGGGACTTGCCTGTTTTTGCTCACCATCCCCAGGGCCTATTATGGTGCTGGCACATAATAGATAGTTATTGTTTGGTGACTATTGAATGAAGGAATATGTGTTTTCAAGCTATGGGAAGATATTTATTATGGGAAACTTCACTACAGTAGTATTGGCTACCACTTTGCCCTTTTGAGAAGCTTATTCTTGGATTTTCATTCAAATAGTTCACCCATCCCCAAACAGGTAGTTATCCTCTGACGTAAGCAGACAAAACTAACATAAGCACTACCACATGCACACCTATACCACACAGGTTACACAACATATGGTCGTTACACAACATATGGTCATTACACACAGGTTATACAACATAAATCGCACCAAGTCATTACGCAGCTTATCTTTTGGGCACCGTATGTCTCAGCACAACACATGAACTTCACCCACCGCTTATCTCATAAGTACATGAACGTGTCCTTTCTTTCCTTAGCCCTTGTCACTCCCCGCCTGTGAAAATAAGTGAAGGTTTCATAGAAAATGTTATATTTGCTGGAGTCTTGGATTGAGCAGACTTTATTGAAATGAAAACTGAGATAATTTTGATGTTTTCATCAAGAGAAACTTCTGCTCTCAAAGCATCCAAATTCGTAGCAGGAGACATCTCACCCTAGAAAATCACATCATAATGGAAGCAACCCTCTCAAAATAATATGCTTAAAACTTTCATGGGGTGTTTGTAAAACTGAAATAGTCACTGAAACTCAATATACCCCTTGCTTTGCATGGAAATGCACAAAAATTAGCCATTATTTGTTAAGAAGAATATGGGACAAAGATTAATCAAAATTTGGTACAGATATATTCAAATGGATGTCGATGGAGTATCTCAATGCCTGTACTTGACATGTAATTGAGCTAACATAATCTGAATGTTGTTCCCGAAATAGCCACATACAACACAACTTTTTCATCTTCTTCATGTGTCTAAGACCCAGTGCACATATGACTTCATCCATTAAACCCTGCCCAATTACTTAGACCTCAAGTAATATTCCCTTCTCTGAATTCCTACAACTCACATTGCCTGTATTACTTATTAGACACTTAATGTGTACAGTACTGTACTATTATTTAACATTTATGCATGTTGAAAGACCAGCATCCAAGGGATTAAAAAGACCAAAACCATGATTTTGCACAGGATGAATTCCTGAGAAGACTAGAGATATTTACCTTAGAGAAGTTTTGAGGATGGGCAAGAGGTGTTATGCTAATTATCTTTGACTAATCTAAGTGTTCCTATATGGGTAGCAAATAGGATGGTTCTATAGGGCTCCAAAAGATAAAACCAGGGCCAATGGTTAAATACTATTGGGATATTATTTTCAACCCAGTTCAAATAATGACTTCCCAATAGTCAGATCTGATTTGACACAGAATGGGCTACCGCCTCAGGAGATAATGAAGTCTCTGCTATTAAAAATATTCAATTAGAGAAGAGTTCAAGAGAAAACTTAAGGATCAAATAAGCAAAATGAGATTTAGAAACCTTTTCCACCCAGGGATTATCTGATTTTTAATATGCTTTGCCTTCTCAACTATGCTATAAATTTCTTAAAGACCCAGACTATCACATCACTTTCCATCCTTGGTACGTATTTCTTTATCTCAAACATAGTAGATGCTCATTAAACATTTCTTGATCAAGACAGACCCTGATATCAATACTAAAATAAAACTTTTAATGTTTGAGACAATTTTTGGAAAACAATAACTACATTAACAATATAATTAAAAATACACTCTGAATATTCCACACCATGAAGTATCATGCAATTATTACTAACCCTAACAGTATATTAACAATAGTATTCATGATCAGCAATAAGGCAATAGCAATTACATTAGTACTGATAATATTAGTGATATTTACAATGATTATTAAGCCCTGACAAATTTTAGATGGATATACTATAATCATACATTGAATTATAACTTCATACCAGTAAATCAATCAGAAATAAAATGAAACTGAATGAGTTATTAGGTGTAAGTGATTATGGAAAATAAAAATTGAAAATTGTGACTTAGAGTTTGCCAGAAAATAGAACCAGTATAAGAAAAGTTTAACAGAACTTAGAAATAAGTTCAAAAGAGCTAAGAAAAATAAGCTCAACTAGTCAGTCTGGACCTAGTGAATACGCAATTGATGAGATTTCAAAACCAACCATTGAGGGCGAGATGTCAAAACATCAATGTAGAAATCAGACATTCAACCTCAACTAAGAAAAAAGTAGTTTTAACTAAGAACACCTTGACGTATGAAGGGTGCTTGTGAACTCACCCTGTATTGTATAAAATATATCCCAGGAAATGGAACTCCTGGGAAATAAACCACCAACTCACAAAGCCTCCTTTTCCTGTCTGAATGTGTCATTCTAGAATAATAATATAAACAGAGGGTGCAAGGGGGCATTTTTTGTGTGTATATACAGGGGATTTTGTGTGGAGCTGTATATGTGCAACCAAGAACTGAAATACTTGACTAATAAATCTGTTAAAATTTATTCCAATAGTTTCATCGGTAAGCCTAAAACAATGGTTTTCTTCCCAAGAACCATGATAAACCCAAGGACTTTCACAAAATTAACCTGAGTTAGAACTGGAGTGTTGTTGGAACTTCAAGGCAGCTTCAAGTGACAGCTGGAGGGAGAATTTCAATTTTTATCAAAATAATTGTTTTAAAAGATGTGAGGTTATAACCAGGAAAGTAAGAAGGCAGTGAAGTCCAAAAGCGTGGGTACTTCTAACCATTGCAATGAGGAGAAAAAAATGATACCAAAAACTGACAATGACATAATCCAGCCAAGTGATACTAGCCCGAAGTTGAGAATGCTGAAATATTAGTGTCCCATTTTTCTTCTGTGTCAGTTCATGGTCCAGGGGGATATCCCTGTAGACAAAGAAGCTCAAAAGGGCCAGATATAAGCAAGCTTGAGATTTCACATTGTGACGTATGTTAGCTCTTTCATTTGACACTTCTTTTCCTTAAATTTATTGTGTATACAAGACCATCAACCTAATAGCAATAATAAAATGAGTACCATCTATTGAGTTTTTCAATCTATCAGATGCTTTATAAATATAATTTGTTTTTTTTTGAATCCTCACAATTTTTAACCCCATTTTACAGATGAGGAAATCCAGTAATTAAACTAATCATAGAATTGAAGTAACATACTAAAGAACAATTGGCTGGGCCACGTTCGTTTTGCCTCTGAAGCCTGGAGTGGTTCTTTCCACTCTAATCTTGCTAAGTAAATATTCAGAATCTGCATTTTAACACGGTTCCCCAAGTGGTTGACATGCACATTAAATTGGAGAAACTGGACATCATTCTGCTTTCCTGCTGTTTCTCTCATCAGTCATACGCACACACACACACACACACTCACACACTCACACTTACACAAAGAGAATGGGGGGTGGGAAGAGAAAGTAGTACAAGTCATTATCTACTTTAAAAGTTAGAAATATCGATACACTTTCTCAAACAACCTCTGCAAATTTTGAATACATCTGTTAATTGGGCTGATTAAAATAACACATATATTATATCAGCTGTTATTAGCATTCAGAGTGTTTACTGAATAAAATAACTTTAGATAAAAATGAAACACCATATTTTACAACAGTTTATAGAGGAGCATTAAAAGGGAGAGAATAAAGGCATGAGTCACACAGAAAAACAGGAGTCTGGGTTTGCTGTGGTTCACACTTTGATAATAAGTACACTAGCAATTACAAATGATTTATAAACGGCTGTGGCTATAGAAAACCCACTGTCTAATAATTGCAATCCAAGCTTTCATGGAGCTATTTTCCCTGAAATTGCCGAGAGAATGGTACCATGAGAATTCTTCCTGTTTTCATAAATTCACCATCAATTTTGGTTGCCAGCAAATTTTATTTCCAGGTGCTGGACCTTTGCAATCCAAATTACTGTTATTGAAAAGAAAACTGAATGAGAAACAATCTGCATTTGGTCTAACTTTTCTTCCTTAATACATTTTCTAACATAAACTCTCACTTTTCTTTATCTATGCATCCCAATAAGTAGGTAATTTTTAAATTAAGTAGATTGGCCCTATTTGAAAATTCTATTTTTATTTCAATCTTGAGCATGCTGAAATCTGTTGAATATAATACCTAATATAGGAATTAAACAAATTTAGCATGGATGGTTCTCTTTTCTAAGACTAATGCCCTATCTCAGTGCTTCTCCAAAATTTTTCTTCATAGTTATCACCTGAGAAACTTGTAAAAATGAACATTCTGATTCAGTAGGTCTTGGGTGCATTTCTAACATCCCAGGTAATGTCAACGCTGCTGGTCCAAGAACCCACTACACTAGCAAAGGCACTATACTTAATTTAGCAATAGTGAAATGTCTAATTTTCAGTCCGCTTTTTCACAAAGCAAAACTAAGTCACCTTTTAAAATAATAAAAGTAATACTTAGTCATGCATTATTATATACAACATGTAAAATCATAAAAGTAGGAAAACTAAACATAATCTTGCCAACCAGATATAACTATTATTAACATCTGGCTGTATATCCTTCCAGTCTTTCTTCAATGTACATACATCTAGTTTTATAAAATGGATATCTTGCCATTCATTATCCTTTGACTTAACAACCATATCTAGACCACCCTAAATTTTTGACAGTTTTATATCAAACCTCCAAACCTCTCTTCACAGCCATACCGGTCACTTAGAAATGTGAGTACAATACTATCAACCACATAATTCAACAAAGCAAACTCACAGCTTTTTATCCAGGTGTTAATGCAGAACAGCAAGAATTCTATAAAACCTTGAAAATGGTGCAGCATAAATATTAATAGCATAATGATGTCACAGCTTCATATGCATTGGGTATACACAGGCAGGACCTCCTCTGCTCAAAAACATACTTCATTTCTTCAGAGTGTTGCATTTCTTTCTAAACCTGATCTCCAGAGACATACTTAGGGTTATTTTAGTCATTCTCTCACATTCATCGGGGCCAGCTTCCTTAGAGAAACATAAGTTTTGTTCTGTTTTTATTTTTTTCTCTCTGCATGGCGTGCTTGCCTTTCTTGACCTTTTCTTGGCACACTGCAGACCACAGCTGTTTCAACTGATGGGGCAAGAGTCTGATACTCTGCTCTGCCCAGGTGTTCCTTTTCATTAACACTGCATCAATTCAGGCTGTCAGACAGGCTGTTATACCCATGACAACTAAACAGTTGGTAGAAAACAGGTACAGGTGGGCTACCAGTCACTGACATATGAATTGAAAGGGCTACTCTTGTCACTCATCCTTAGCGGTAAAATGGTATAATAGAAATGGATTATGTGCAATATTCTGTGCTATTTAGAGATGCATGTGACAAATTGGAAAAATGAGGATGCATACTTTAAAATTTAAATAAAAGTACTCTGCCAAAATGTAAGCATGACAATAAATGTGTTTTCTTATGAAAGCCAGGCATGATACAAAATAGTTTTTTAAAAAATAATTTTAGCTAGGGTAGTTAACACAGTTTGAAAAATTGAGTAAAATTCTTTGGTGTCAGAAATAGAACAAACTCCTGTCTGGTAAGCTAATAATTTTATGTTAGCTATTTCTGGGTACATCGTCTCTATGTCAGCACAGCAGTTCTCAAACTTTAGTGTGTGTCAGAATCACCAAAAGACCTTGCTAAAACAAAGATTGGCGGGCCCCACCCCTAGAGTTTTTGATTCAGTAGCTCTGGAGTAGCATCCGAGGATGTGGCATTTCTAAGATCCTAGGTGACAGTAATGGTGCTAGAATGTAAGAATGCTTAGAGTCGTGCAATAATTCACACTGCTTTAGAGAAGCGGTTCTCCAACCAAAGTTGGCAAAAGAATAACTTGAGATGGAAAGCTTAATAAAATGTAGAGTCTAGGGTCTCAACTTCTAGCACTTTAATAAATGATTCTGCCACAGATGGGCCTACATAGTCAACCACATTCTGATGATATTATTAGGTTGGTGCAAACTTAATTGTGGTTTTTGCCATTACTTTTAATTATTGTAAAGAGATTGATTTTCACAACTGAAAGAACATCAAAATCACTTAAACTAGAGCTTCTCAAACTTTAAGGCACATACTAATCACTTGGAAATCTGCTTAGACTGTTTCAGTAGGCCTAAGGTGGGCCCTAAGATTCTGAATTTTCAACAAACTCCCAGGTGATACTAGAAAGCCTGTTAATAAACTACAGACTGACAAGTCCCATCCCAGACATTTTTATTCAGTAGAATGAGAATATATTTCCAATTTTTCAAAATGTACCCAGAATACACTCAGTATATTTAAATTCTTTTGGTCACTCCCTGTAACCAAATATTTTGAGATTGATTTTTGGAGATTTGATATAGTACCAGTAATATTGTATGTTTCTGTTAAAAAGGCAAAGAGTCTGAGGCAGATGAGTGGGGATTTTTTTGAAATGAAAAACACTTGATGTGATAGATTGCATTTTCCAAATGTCTGCAACAATAATCCTTATCCCACGTGCTTTTCTACAATATAAACTTGATATTCTTCCTATTGAGTGGTAAGTTCTATGTACTCTCGAGGGCTTTTGACCCCCCATGTAATTGACAGGAAGTCACAGAAGAAAAGATGCATGACTTCTTGACTTCTAAGGCAATGTCAGAAAAAGTGATGCAGTCTCCATCTTGTTCTTGGAAGACTCCTATCTGGAGTCCCAAGCTACCATAGAAGAACTTTGACTACCCGGAGTCTGCCACGCTTTGAGGACACCAAACCACGTGGAGAGGCCAATCAGTGAATCTAGATAAAAGATATACAGGAATTCCTAATACTATGTTGCTCCTGTTGGTAGTTCTATCCTCCACTTTAGGGCAAGACATGTGAGTGAACAAGGCTTGAAATAATCCCAGTCTTTGACTGTCAACTCACACACAGCCTTTGAGTCTTCTTTATTGAGGCCCTGAATATTGTATAGCAGAGAGAAGCTATACACCCTCTGCCCTTTCCTACTTCCTGACTCGCAGATTCCATTAACATAACAAAATTCCTATTGTCTACATCACTCAGCTCCAGGTGGTTTGTTACTCAGCAATAACAGCATGAGCCCTAAGACAATACAACTTAATAAAACCATTAAATTCTCCTTAGGAAACACATGAGAAACTTAGACGTGTAAACCACTTATTTTAGGCCCACTGTAAAGCTGATGAAAAGAAACGTTATAGCTATAGATCTGCATGATATAAATAGCTGACATGTATTTGAGTGAATTTTACATGCCAAATCCTTTATCAGGGAAAAAAATCAAAATGCCTCTTAGAGTATTCCGGCAGACGGAAATAAGTTTCTACTCTCAACCCAATCCTTTTCCGTTTACTAACTGTAGCTATGAAAATTGGCTTTCTAAAAAAAAAAAATAGATCTATGAAAAGGTAAGCAAGCAATAATTTTTAAAATTATAATTTTTATATAATTTCACATCAAAAGTTTCTAACACAATATTAGAAACATATATATATTATTTATCCAGATTCACTGATTGCTTATACTTTCTATCTTTAAATACATATTTTTATATACAAATTATATGTAAATTGTATATATAAATTATTTATGTATAAGTTACACATAAAATTACATTTTATATATATATGTATCTTCTTAAACTGTTTAAGAGAAAGTTGAAGCCATTTGGATATATTGTACCCCTTTATTCCAAATACTTCAGTATTTTTTTCTGAAAATAAAAACAAGGAGAGGGGCCAAGATGCCCCTATTAGAAGCAGCTACAGTCCATGGCACTCATGGAGAGGTAAAAAAAAGGGCGAGCGAATACAGCACCTTCAACTGAAATATCCAGATTCTTGCAGTGAGACTGATTAGGGAAACAATTTGACCCATGAAGAACAAAGAAAAACCGGGTGGAGTGACAGCCCACACAGAGCCAAGGGACCCCCCCCCACCCCCACCCAAGGAAAGCAGTGAGTGATTGTTTGATCCTGTAACACCATGCTTCCCCCATGGATCTTTCCAACCTGTGAATCAGAAGATCCCCTCGTGAGCTCATGCCACCAGAGGCTTGGGTCTGACACAGAGCTTTGTGGAGCCTTGGCAGAGCAGCTTCTCAGGCATTCAGAGAGACCCAGGAGCTTTACATACTCTAGCCCTGGGATCCCCAACAATCATGCCTGCAACTCAGGCAGGGCAGGAGGTCTTCACATACCCCTGGGGTAGTGCCAGAATCCAGGGAACCAAGCAGCATCATTCTGTGGGCCCCATGGCACCTCACAAGATAAGACCCACTGGCCTGAAATTCCAGCCAGGCACCAGTAACACAGTGGAGCCTTCCAGAGACTGGATGGAGCCCCCAGGCAGAGGACTGTGCACCATCTCTGCTGTTTGGTTGACTCAGCCATTCCAGCCTGTGGTCTTGAGAGAGTCCAAACTTGGGATGAGGAAGGGTCCCCCCAGCAGTGCAGCACAGTGGCTTTGCCAGATCATGGCCAGACTGCTTCTTTAAATGGGACCCTGATCCATTCTTCCTCACTGAGTGGGACCTCCCAGCCAGGCTTTCCAGCAATGCCAGCCTGCATGCTTAATGGACAGGGTTCTGATTTCTTTCTAGGAAGGAGTGCCCAGGAGCAGGGAGGGCCACCACCTGGGTTGGTTGGACGACTCAGCCATTGCAGCCTGTGGGCTTTGAAGAGTCTAAGCTGACCGGGGCAGAAGTGGTTCCCTACTACAATACAGATGTTTTGTCAAGGCATGGCCAGACTGCTTAAGAGGGTCCCTAATCCTGTTCCTCCTGACTGAGTGAAACCTCCCAACTGGGGTCTAAAGCTACCTCCTACAGGCACACGCAGGCTAGCAATAGGTCAATGCCTTCCCTGGGATGGAGCTTCCAGAAGAAAGGGCAGGCTGCCAAACTTGCTGTTTTGCAGCCTTCACTGGTGATACCTCCAGGTACAGGAAAAGTCGAAGCAACTAGGGTCTGGAGTGGACCTCCAGCAAACCACAGCAGCCATACAGAAAACTGGCCAAACTGTTAAAAGAAAAACAAACAGAAAACAACAACAACAACAATAACAACAAAAACCCCATCCACAGGTCAGCAACCTCGAAGACTGAAGGTAGATAAACCCATAAAGATGAGCAAGAATCGACATAAAAATGCTGAAAATTCAAAAAGCCAGAGTGCTCTTTTTCCTCCAAGTGATTGCAACACCTCTCCAGCAAGGGCTCAAAACTGGGCTGAGACTCCAATGGCTAAAATGACAGAAGTAGGCTTCAGAAGGTGGGTAATAATGGACTTCTGTTAGCTAAATAAGCATGTTGTAACCCAATGCCAAGAAGTTAAGAATCATGATAAAACAATACAGGAGCTGAAAGCCAAAATAGCCAGTTTAGAGAGGAACATAACCGAACTGCTAGAGCTGAAAAAAATAAAATAAAATAAAATAAAAAAATAAAAATAAAAAAAAAAAAAACACTACAAGAACTTCACAATGCAGTCACAAGTTTTAAAAGAAAAACGGCTTTTTCTTTCCATATTTAGTGCTTCCTTCAGGAAGAAAAAACCATTACCAGCCACTACAAAAACACACTGACATACACAGACCAGTGACACTATGAAGCAACCACATAAACAAGTCTGCAAAGAAACACCTAGCATCATGATGACAAGATCAATCTACACATAAGAATACTAACCTTAAATTGAAATGGGCTAAATTGCCCTATTAAAAAGATACAGAATGGCAACTGGACAAAGAAGGAAGACCCATCAGTATGCTGTCTTCCAGAGTCCCATATCACATGTGAAGACACACATAGGCTAGAAATTAAGGGATGGAGAAAATTTACCAAGCAAATGGAAAAACAGAAAAAAGTAGGCATTGCAATCCTAGTTTCTGACAAAATAGACTTTAAACCAACAAACATCAAAAAAGACAAAGAAGGACATTACATAATGGTAAAGGGTTCAATTCAACAAAAAGAGCTAAATATCTTAAATATATGTGCACCCAATACAAGAGCACTTAGATTCATAAAGCAAGTTCTTAGAGACCTTCAAAGAGACATAGACTCCCACGCAGTAATAGTGGAATACTTTAACACATCACTGACAATATTAGACAGATCATCAAGACAGAAAATTAACTCAGCTCTGTATCAAGTGGGCCTGATAGACATATACCAAACTCTCCACCCCAAAACAACGAAATATACATTCTTCTCATTGCGACATGGCAGTTACTTTAAAATTGATCACATAATTGAAAGTAAATTACTCCTTGGCAAATGCAAAAGAACTGAAAATATAACAATCTCAGACCACAGTGCAATCAAATTAGGACGCAAGATTAAGAAATTCACTCAAAACCACAAACTACATGGAAATTGACCAATCCATCCCTGAATGACTCTTGAGTAAATAATTATATTAAGGCAGAAATCAAGAAGATCTTTCAAACTAACGAGAATGAAGATACAATGTAACAGAATCTCTGGGATGGACCTAAAGCAGTGTTAAGAAGGAAGTTTATAGCACTAAATGCCTATATCAAAAAGGTAGGAAGATCTCAAGTTAAATACCTAACATAACAACTACAAGAACTAGAGAATCAAGAGCAAACCACATAGCCAGCAGAAGACAGGAAATAACCAAGATGAGAGCAGAAATGAAGGAGATAGAGACACAAAATCCCCTTCAAAAAATTATTGAATCCAGGAAATATTTTTCTGAAAAAAAATAATAAAACAGATAGACTGCTAGCTAGACTAACAAAGAAGAAAAGAGAGAAGATTCACATAGAGACAGAAATTATGAGAGGAATATCGCCACTGGACCCACAGAAATACAAACAAGCATCAGAGAATACTATAAACATTTCTATGTACATTAACTAGAAAACCTAGAAGAAATGAATAAATTCCTCGACACATATACCCCCCCAAGACTGAACCAGGAAGAAATTGAATCCCTAAATACACAATAATGAGAACTGAAATTGAGGCAGTAAAAAATAACCTGCCAACCAAAAAGCCCAGGACCAGACAGATTCACAGCTGAATTCCACTAGAGGTACAAAGAAGAGCTGGTACCATTTCCACTGAATCTATTCCAAACAATTGAAAAGGAGGTACTCCTACCCAATTCATTCTATGAGACCAGCATCATCCTGATACCAAAATCTGGCAGAGACACACACAAAAAAGAAAACTTCAGGCTAATATTTATGATAAACATCTATGCAAAAATCCTCAACAAAATACTTGCAAACTGACTCCAACAGCAAATCAAAAACGTAATCCACCGTGATCAAGTAGACTTCATCCCCAGGATGCAAGATTGGTTCAACATATGCAAATCAATAAATGTAATCAATCACATAAACAGAACTAAAGACGAAACCATGTGATTATCTCAATAGATGCAGAAAAGGCATTTGATAAAATTCAACAACCCTTCATGACAAAAAAACTCTCAATGAACTAGGTATTGAAAGAACATACCTCAAAATATAAGAACCGTATATGACAAACCCACAGCCAATATAATACTGAATGGGGAAAAGCTGGAAACATTCTCCATGAAAACTAGCACAAGACAAAGATGCCCTCTTTCACCACTCCTATTCTACACAGTATTGGAAATTCTGGCTCAAAGAAACCACTGCTCAAATAAATCAGAGATGACACAAACAAATGAAAAAACATTCCATGCTCTTGGATAGGAAGAATCAGTATCATGAAAATTTCCATACTGCTCAAAGCAATTTATAGATTAAATGCTATTACCATTAAACTACCATTGACCTTCTTCATAGAATTAGAAAAAAAAACTATTTTAAAAGTCATATGGAACCAAAACAGAGCCTGAATAGCCAAGACAATCCTTAGCAATAAGTACAAAGCTGGAGGCATCATGCTACTCAATTTCAAACTATATTACAAGGCTACAGTAACTAACACTGCATGGCACTGGTACCAAAACAGACATATAGACCAATAGAACAGAACAGAGATCTCAGAAATAACACCAAACATCTACAACCATCTGATCTTCAAGAAACCCGACAAAAACAAGCAATGAGGAAAGTATTCCTGATACGGTTTGACTGTGTCCCCACCCAAATCTCATCTTGAATTGTAGCTCCCACAATTCCCATGTGTTGTAGAAGGAACCTAGTGGAGGGTAATTGAATCCTGGAGGCAGGTCTTTCCTGTGCTGTTCTCATGATAGTGAATAAGTCTCATGAGAGATAATGGTTTTTATAAGGGGAAGTTTCCCTGGACAAATTCTCTCTTGCCTGCCACTATGTAAGACAAGACTTTGCTTCTCCTTTGCCTTCCACCATGATTGTGAGGCCTGCCCAGCCATGTGGAACTGTGAGTCTATTAAACCTCTTTCCTTCATAAATTACCCAGTCTCAGGTATTTCTTCATAGCAGTGTGAAAATAAACTAATGCAATTTCCTATTAAATAAATGGTGCTGAGATAACTGGTTAGCCATATGCAGAAAACTGAAATTGAACCCCTTCCTTACACCACAAACAAAGATCAACTCAATATTCATTAAAGTCTTAAATGTAAAACACAAAACTATAAAAACCATAAAAGAAAACCTAGGCAATACCATTCAGGACATAGAAACGTGCAAACATTTCGTGATGAAGACACCAAAAGCAATTGCAACAGAAGCAAAAATTGACAAATGGGATCTAATTAAACTAAAGAGCCTCTGCACAGAGAAAGAAACTATCATCAGAGTAAACAGACAACCTACAGAATGAGAGAAAATTTTTTCAATCTACCCATCTGACAAAGGTCTAATATCCAGCATCTACAAGGAACTTACATAATGGTAAAGGGATCAATGCAACAAGAAGAGCTAACTATCCTAAATATATATGCACCCAATACAGGAGCACACAGATTCGTAAAGCAAGTTCTTAGAGACCTACAAAGAGACTTAGACTCCCACACAATAATAGTGGGAGACTTTAACACCCCACTGTCAATATTAGACAGATAAACAAGACAGAAAATTAATAAGCATATCCAGGACTTGAACTCAGCTCTGAACCAAGGAGACTTAATAGATATCTATCGAATTCTTGACCTCAAATAAAGAGTATATACATTCTTCTCAGCACCACACAGCACTTATTCTAAAATTAACCACATAATTGGAAGTAAAACACTCCTCAGCAAATGCAAAAAACTGAAATCATAACAGTCTTTCAGACCCCAGTACAAGCAAATTAGAATTCAGAATTAAGAAACACTGAAAACGGTACAACTACATGGAAACTGGACAACCTGCTCCTGAATGACTACTGGGTAAATAACGAAATTAAGGCAGAAATAAATAAGTTCTTTGAAACCAATATGATATGAGAACAAATGAGATATGAGAACAATGAGAACAAAGATGCAATGTACCAGAATCTCTGGGACACATCTAAAGAGATGTTTAGAGGGAAATTTACAGTACTAAATGCCCACAGGAGAAAGCAGGAAAGATCTAAAATCAACACCCTAACATCACAATTAAAAGAACTAGCAAAGCAAGAGCAAACCAATTCAAAAGCTAGCAGAAGACAAGAAATAACTAGGATCAGAGCAAAACTGAAGGAGATAGAGACAAGAAAAACCCTTCAAAAATCAATGAATCCAGGAGCTGGGTTTTTGAAAAGATCAACAAAATAGATAGACCGGTAGCCAGACTAATAAAGAAGAAAAGAGAGACGAATCAAATAGACACAATAAAAAATGATAAAGGGGAGATCACCACTGATCCTACAGAAATACAAACTACCATCAGAGAATACTATAAACACCTCTATGCAAATAAACTAGAAAATCTAGAAGAAATAGATACATTCCTGGGCACATACACCCTCCCAAGACTAAACCAGGAAGAAGTCGAATCCCTGAATAGACCAATAACAAGTTCTGAAATTGAGACAGTAATTAATAGCCTACCAACCAAAAGAAAGCCCAGGACCATATGGATTCACAGCTGAATTCTACCAGAGGTACAAAGAGTAACCAGTAGCATTCCTTCTGAAACTTTTCCAAACAATAGAAAAAGAGGGACTCCTCCCTAACTCATTTTATGAGGCCAACATCATGCTGATACCAAAACCTGGCAGAGACACAACAAAAAAAAAAAAGAAAATTTCAGGCAAATATCCCTGATGAACATTGATGTGAAAATCCTCAAAATACTGGCAAACCTAATCCAGCAGCACATCAAAAAGCTTATCCACCATGAACAACTTGGCTTCATACCTGGGATGCAAGGCTGGTTCAACATACACAATCAATAAATGTAATCCATCACATAAACAGAACCAATGACAAAAACCACATGATTTTCTCAATAAATGTAGAAAAGGACTTTGATAAAATTCAACACCCCTTCATGCTAAAAACACTCAGTAAACTAGGTATTGATGGAATGCATCTCAAAATAATAAGAGCTATTTATGACAAACCCAAAGCCAATATCGAACTGAATGGGCAAAAGCTGGAAGCATTCCCTTTGAAAACCAGCACAAGACAAGGATAACCTCTGTCACCACTCCTATTCAACATAGTATTGGAAGTTCTGGCCACAGCAATCAGGCAAGAAAAAAAATAAAGGGTATTCAAATAGGAAGAGAGGAAGTCAAATTGTCTCTGTTTGCAGACAACATGATTGTATATTGAGAAAACCCCATTGTCTCAGCCCAAAATCTCCTTAAGCTGATAAGCAACTTCAGCAAAATCTCAGGACACAAAATCAATGTGCAAAAATCACAAGCATTCCTATTCACCAATAATAGAAAAACAGAGAGCCAAAACATGAGTGAACTCCCATTTGCAATTGCTACAAGGAGAATAAAACACCTAGGAATACAACTAACAAGGGAAGTGAAGAACCTCTTCAAGGAGAACTACAAACCACTTCTCAAGGAAATAGGAGAGGACACAAACAAATGGAAAAACATTCCATGCTCATGGATGGAAAGAATCAGTATCATGAAAATGGCCATACTGCTGAAAGTAATTTATAGATTCAATGCTATTCCCATCAAGCTACCATTGACTTTCTTCACAGAATTAGGAAAAACAACTTTAAATTTCATATAGAATCAGAAAAGAGCCCATATAGCCAAGACAATCCTAAGCAAAAAGAACAAAGCTAGAGGCATCATGCTACCTAACTTCAAACTATACTACAAGGCTACAGTAACCAAAACAGCATGGTACTGGTACCAAAACAGATATATAGACTGATGGAACAGAACAGAGAACTCAGAAATAATGCCACACATCTACAACCATCTGATCTTCGACAAACCTGACAAAAACAAGCAATGGGGAAAGGATTCCCTATTTAATAAATGGTGTTGGGAAAACTGGCTAGCCATATGCAGAAAACTGAAACTGAACCACTTCCTTACATCTTATATGAAAATTAACTCAAGATGGATTAAAGACTTAAATGTAAGACCTAAAACTATAACAACCCTAGAAGAAAACCTAGGCAATACCATTCAGGACATAGGCATGGCCAAGACTTCATGACTAAAACACCAAAAGCAATGGCAACAAAAGCCAAAATTGACAAAAGTGATCTAAATAAACTAAAGAGTTTCTGCACAGCAAAAGAAACTATCATCAAAGTGAACAGGCATCCTATAGAATGGGAGAAAAATTTTGCAATCTATCTATCTGACAAAGAGCTAATATCCAGAATCTACAAGGAACTGAAACAAGTTTACAAGAAAAAAAACAAACAACTCCATCAAAAAGTGGGCAAAGGATATGAACACACACTTCTCAAAAGAAGACATTTATGCGGCCAACAAACATATGAAAAAAAGCTCATCATCACTGGTCATTAGAGAAATGCATATCAAAACCACAATGAGATACCATCTCACGCCAGCTATAATGGAGATCATTAAAAAGTTAGGAAACAACAGATGCTGGAGAGGACGTAGAGAAATAGGAATGATTTTACACTGTTGGTGGGAGGGTAAATTAGTTCAACCATCGTGGAAGACAGTATGGTGATTCCTCAAGGTTCTAGAACCAGAAATACCATTTGACCCAGCAATCCCATTACTGAGTATATACCCAAAGAATTGTAAATCATTCTACTATAAAGACACATGCACACGTATGTTTGTTACAGCACTATTCATAGTAGCAAAGACTTGGAACCAACCCAAATGCCCATCAATGATAGACTGGATAAAGAAAATGTAGCACATATACACCATGGAATACTATGCAGCCATAAAAGAGGATGAGTTCGTGTTCTTTGCAGGGATGTTGATGAAGCTGGAAACCATCATTCTCAGCAAACGAACACAGGAACAGAAAACCAAACACTGCATTTTCTCACTCATAAGTGGGAGTTGAACAATGAGAACATATGGACACAGGGAGGGGAACATCAAACACTGGGGCCTTTTGAGGGGGTGAGTGGCTAAGGGAGCGATAGCATTAGGAGAAATACCTAATGTAGATAACGGGTTGATGGGTGCAGCAAACCACCATGGCACGTGTATACCTATGTAACAAACCTGCACATTGTCCACATGTATCCCAGAACTTAAAGCATAATAAAAAAATTGACCCCTTTATCATTATATAGTGACCATTTTTGTCTCTTCTTATAGATTTGTCATGAAATCTATTTTCTCTTATATAAATATAGTGACTCCTGCACGTTTTTGTTTCCATTGGCCTCAAGTATCTTTTCTAGCCCTTATTTTCAATCTATGTGTGTCTTAGTTAAGCTTTTATTGTCAAAATTGTTTCAGAAGCACTTTTACTATATAAATCTCTGTTCCTCAATTTTCTCTTCATGCGCCTGTCAACATCGTAATCAGTCTTTAATTAATGAGATAAAATGTTTAACTGTCATTTATTTATGAATTGTATAAGAGTCATACTTTTAACTTTTTAAACATTATATTTTAGTAGGAATTTTTACATCAAAAACTCATCATGTCCTTTAATCAAAACTGCTTTACCTTTTACTTTTTATGCTTTGTAATTTTTTTTGCCTTATTAAATTGTTTTGAACTCTTGTACAATAAAATATTCTGTCTCTATGTTTTCTCTAGTACTTTTTGAATGTGTTTGGGATTGGTGCTGCATGTGTTCAAGTGAGATGGAACCGCACGATTTGTTTTTTAAAAATCTCCTTAACTTGTCCTTTTAGTCAAAAACCCAAGCTATCCCTGCCTTGCCCCCAGATCCTTTTCTCACAGGATAATCTACGAGTTTTGAGAAACAGAGAAATTTATTTCTGTACATTGCAGAGCAACAGAAATCTGGGATTTGTTACCAGGATCTTGATAGTGAATGTATTAGTTCATTTTGTATTGCTATAACAGAATACCACAAACTGAGTAATTTATAAAATATAGATATGTATCTTACAATTCTGAAGCTGGGAAGTCCAATCTCAAGGGGCTTATATCTGGTGAAGGCCTTCTTACTATGTCATCTGTAGAATAACAATACAGCACTTGTAAGAGAGCAAAAGAGCAAGAGGGGGCTGAACTTGCTTTTATAACAAGGCTACTTTCTTGAAAACTAATCCACTCCTGCAATAACCGATTCCTTTAATAACCCACTCCTAAATTAGCATTAATCCATTCAGGGGGGCAGATCCCTCATTACCTAATCACTTATTTGGCCTCACCTCCCAACACTGTTGCACTGGGATTAAATTTGCAAAACATAAACTTTATGGGATATAGTCAAACCATAGCAGTGAGACTCAAAAATAACAAGAAAAATATTCAGGAAATAGTGATATCTAACTTGCACCAGACCTTTCCTCTTTTGGGCAAAAATTACCCATCATTCCCCCAAATTTTCCCATGTGCTTTGGTTATACACACAGTGTTTTGATAGATTTGTATTTAAGAATAATGAAGATATTATTTTCCATGCTTAGAATGATGCAGACAACAACATAGCAGTTGCAAGAAGTAATATGACATCAGGTATCAAAAAACATGTTGTAATAATAATTTGGAGGTGGTAGGTATCAAGAGAACAGAAATTCTTTCACATACATCCCCACCCCCCTCCACACACACATATACACACAGAGAGCTACTCTTCTTAGAAATTCTCAAAATATTGCAGAGCCTGATGATAATCCAACAACATAGAAAAATAGAAGAATAAATTCAAATTGCTTGAATATTAAAGGAAAGTGTGAATCCAGAAAAATGGACAATGTGTAGATTTTGGGGTTATACGTATATCATCTCATACAGCCTCAACATTATTATCTTCAATTTCATATATTAGAAGTTTAGGCTAACAGAAATGGTTATAGAATAGGAAATGCAAATAGCTGAAAGACATATGCTCATTCTCACTATTAACAATGTGAATACAAGTTGAGATACCATATCATATTTCTCAGGTTCACTAAATTTAATGCAAAATACCAGATATAAGTGAGGATGTGGAAGAAGAGGACCTTGT
This sequence comes from Symphalangus syndactylus, assembly GCF_028878055.3. Classification (NCBI taxonomy): domain Eukaryota; kingdom Metazoa; phylum Chordata; class Mammalia; order Primates; family Hylobatidae; genus Symphalangus; species Symphalangus syndactylus. The sequence goes on from NC_072447.2 coordinate 100,558,839, forward strand.
TTCTTGGATCATAAATTGGTATACCCTTTGGGAGATAAGTTTGAGGATATCTAATGTATTTGAAGATATGCATAATATGAGACTCTGCAAGTCTACTTTTAAAGTGTACAACCCAGAGAACAGTCATACATGTGAAGCATTCTTACTGTAGCTTTTTTTTGTAACACTGAAAGATTGAAAAAATATTCTAATGTCCATCAGTAGAAGAATGATCCAATAAACAGTTACAGTCATACAATGCAATACTGTAAAACAATAAGAAAAGAATGAACAAGAACTACATTTGTTACATGGCTAAATCTCAAAACCATAGCGTGTTGAAAAGTTTCAGAAGGATATCTGTGTGTGTACAACAGAACATTTATGTAAAATGCAAAAATGCAAGACTACTAATTAAATATTTTATGTATACATATTTATTTTAAATGTATACTTCATCAACAAATGAAGAAAGAAAATATACCAATATTCCATTGGTATATATACATAACGGAATACTATTCAGCCTTAAACAAAAGAAGGAAATCCTGCCTTTTGTAGCAACATAGAAAAACCTAGTTCCTTGGAGCATAAATTGAAGTGAAATAAGCCATAAATTGGAGTGAACTGGGGTAAAATAAGCCAGGTACAGAAAAACAAATACCACATGATCTCACATATATGTACAATCTAACAAAGTTGAACTCAGAAATAGAAAGTAAAATAATGGTCACCACAGGCTGGGGGGTGGGAAAATTGAGAAGATGTTGGTCAAAAGAAACAAAATTTTAGTTTGACAAAAGAAATAAGTTCAAGAGACCTATTATCCATCATGGTAACTACAGTTTATAACAATATATAGCATACTTAAAAATTGTTTTGAAAGTAGATTTTAAGTTTACCCACCACCAAAATGGTATATTAGGTAATGCCTATGTTAAATAGCTTGATTTAGCCATTCCACAACGCATATATATGTATATATACACATATATATACATATATATCAAAACATGTTGTACATCATAGATCAATACATACAATTTTTGTCAATTTTAAAATATATAAATGTAAGGGGACATCAGCAAGACAGCAAAATAGGATGCTATAGACCCTCTTTCCCCTAGAGAGACCCTGAGTTAACAACAATATAGGGACCAGAATAACTGAGAACTCTAGAGACTAGTTAGGAAGCTATGGAACCCAGGTTATTGTAAAACCCAGAAGGGATTCCAGTGAAAGGGGTAGAAAAAATCATTGCATTTTGTGCACCTGTTTCTGTCCCTCACCCTATGTTGCATAGCACAGAGCAATAAGGAGAAAACCCCTCAGGTCTGGGCTCCTCCCTCAGGAGAAAAACAAAACAGTGCATAAAATGTTCTAACTTCCCTTGGGGCTTCCTAAGGAAAGGTTTTTCTGTCCGGCCTGATTTGGAGTGCTGATGGGACAGCAGCAGAGTTTGGAAGCCACTGAAGAAAGGGGCAAGCAGTGCATTAGAGCTGCAGTTCTACAGTTAAATGCCAGGAGATCCAAGAGATTGGAAAGTTCTGAGAGGTCCTGGAACCTCCAACCAGGCTGACTGGTGATCTTTCCCTGCACAAAGCCAATACCACAAAGATTAGGAGAGGTGGCTTTTTTTTTCTTCACAATGCCCAAATCCCAACAAAAAATAACAAAGCATATAAAGAAACAGATAAAAGTGGCCCAATCAAAGGAACAAAATAAAACTCCAGAAACCAACACTAAAGAAATGCATGCCAAGGGGCTACTCAAAAAAAGAATTTAAAATAACTGTCATAAAGATGCTCAACGATCCAAAAGAGAACAGATAGACAACTAAATGAAATTAGAAAAATGATTAGTAAACTGAGAATATCAATAAAGAGAAACTCTAAGAAAGGACCAAATAAAAATTCTGAAGTTGAAAAATATAATAACTAAACTAAAAAAATTAAAAGGGTTCAACAGCAGACATAATGAAGCAGAATCAAGTCCAGTAACTTAAAGACAATTTATTTGACATCATTGAGCCAAAGGGCAAATGAGAAAAGAGAATGAAGAAAAGCAAAATAGCCTAAGAGACTTATGGGACACTATCAAGCTGAGCAATATATGCATTATAGGGGCAACAGAGGGAGAAGAGAGGGGGGGAAAAAAGAAGCATAGAGCATATTAGGAGACACATTGGGACAAAACTCCCAAATCTGAAAAAAAGAAAAAGATTCAACAGGTTCAAAACTGTGATAAAACCAAAGAGAATCACATCAGATACTTTATAATCAAACTGTCTTAAGTCAAAGAGGGGGAATCTTGAAAGCAACAAGAGAAAAGTGATTTGTCACATACAAGGGAGCCCCAAGCATGGAGGTTTTGTATGCAATTGAAGTTAAGTTGTTAATCAGCTTAAAACAGACAATTACAAATATAAAAGATTTTATGTATGCCCCATGATAACCATGGAGAAAAAACCTACAGAAGATAGATAAAAGAAAAAGAAAGGAGTTAAAGTATATCAATACCAAAAAAAAAAAAGACAAAGGAAGACAGCAAGCGAGGAAAAGAGGGACAAAAACTCCATGATAGTGAGAAAACATTATGATATTGGCAATAAGTCCTTAGACTCGCTTTAGATTTAAAGACACACATACACTGAAAGTAAGAGAAACAGATAAATGAGGGTGTCACAACTACAAATTTGGTAAAGGATAGTCTCTTCAACAAATAGTTTTGGAAGAACTGAATATATACTTGCAAAGGAATAAAACTGGACCCTTAACATACCCCATACACAAAAATCAACTCAAAATTGATTAAAGACTTAAATGTAAAGCCTGAAAGTATAAAACTCCCACAACAAAACAGAAGGTGAAATCTTCATGATATTGGTCTTGGCAATGACTTCTTCGATATGAAATAAAGCATAGGCAACTAAAACAAAAATAGACCAGTGCCATTTCATCATGATAAAAAGCCTCTGAACAGCAAAGAAAACAATCAACAGAGTGAAAAGACAACCTACAGAATGGAAAAAAATGTTTGAAAACCATATATCTGAAAAGCAGTTAATATCCAAAGTATATAAAGAACACATACAAATAAATAGCAAAAAACCAAGTGACCTTATTTTTAAAATATGGGCAACAGACTTGAATAACCATTTCTCCAAAAAGCACCTATTGGTTGACAGGTAAATTAAAAGATAATCAACATTACTAATAATCAGGGAAATGCAAATCAAAAGCACAATGAGTTGTCACCTCACACCTGTTAGGATGGTAACATGATTTGGCTCTGTGTCCCCACCCGAATCTCACTTTGAATTGTAATAATCCACATGTGTTAAGGGCGGGACCAGGTGAAGGTAATTGGATCATGGGGGTGGTTTCTCCCATGATGTTCTCATGATAATGAGTGAGTCCCACGAGATCTGATGGTTTTATAAGCATCTGGCATTTCCCCTGCTTGCACTCACTCTGTCCTGCCACCCTCTGAAGAAGGTGCTTGCTTCTCCTCTGCCTTCCACCATGATTGTAAGTTTCCTCAGGCATCCTCAGCAATGTGAAATTGTGAGTCAATTAAACCTCTTTCCTTCATAAGTTACCCAGTCTCAGGTATTTCTTCATAGCAGTGTGAGAATGGACTAATATGGATGGCCATTATTTAAAAAATTACAACTATTGGCAAGGATGTAATTGGTTGAAACGTAAAATGATTCAGCCACTATGGAAAACAGTATGGAGTTTCCTCAGAAAATTCAGTAATCCCACTTCTGGGTATATATCCAAAAGTATTGAAATCAGGATCTCAAAGAGATACATGCAATCCCATGTTGACTGCTGTATTATTTACAATAGCCAAGATATGGAAATTACTTAAACATTTATAGATGCATGAATGGATAAAAAATATTGTATATACATACAATGGAATACTATTCAGCTATAAAAAGAAGGAAATCCTACTATATGAACCTGGAGAACATTATGCTAAGTGAAAAAAGCCAATCACAGAAGAATTAACACTGTATATACTTCCACTTCTATGAGGTACCTCAAATAGTCAACCTCATAGAAACAAAAAGTAGTGTGGTGGTTGCCAAGCGCTGAGGAGAGGAGCAATTGAGGAATTTCTGTTCAATTAGTATAAAGCTTCAGTTATACAAGACAAGTAAGTTTTAGGATCCTGCTGTACTACACAGTGCTTATAGTTAACAATATTACATTGTGCACTTAAAATTCTGATGAGGACTTAACATGCAATATGCATTCTTATGACATTACACACACACACACACACACACACACACACACACACACACACACACCCCTCAACAAAGCCCAGGACTAAATGACTTCACTGGAGAATTTTGTCAAACATTTAAAAGAAAAGTCAACACCAATCCTCCCAAAACTCTTCCAAAAAGTTGGTAAGAAGGGAATACTTTCAAACTCATTCTACTCATCCAGTGCAACCCATGATACAAAAGCCAGAAAAAGACACTGCAAGAAAAGAAAACTTTTCAGACTAATATCCCTGATGAAGATCGATGAAAAATATTCAACAAAGTATTAGAAAATTGAATTCTACAATACTTCAAAAGCATTATATACCATGACCAAGTAAGATTAATTCCTGGAATGCAAAGATGTTGCGATATGCAAAAATTAATAAATGTAATATACCACGTTTACAGAATGAAGGACAAAAACCAATACCATGTGGTCATCTCAATTGATGCAGAACAAAAGTATCTGACAAGATTCTACACCCTTAATAAAAAAAAATTCACAAAAAAGAAATAGAAAAAAATGACCTAAATATAATACTCTTTATGAAAAGCCCAAAGATTTTTACTTTTTTTGGATAATACTCGATGATGAAGACTGAAAGGTTTTACTCCAAGATGAGGAACAAGGCAAAGATGACTGCTATCAAAACTTCTATGCCACATAGTCTTGGAAGTCCTAGAATGAAAAATTAGGCAATGAAAATAAACAAAAGTCACCCAAACTGGAAAAGAGAAAGTAAAATTATCTTTGTGCACAGATGACATGATCTCATATGTAGAAAATCTTAAAGATTCCACAGAAAGCCTGAATTCAGCAAAGTTACAGGGTACAAAATCAACATACAAAAATCAATTTTGTTTCTATACACTAACAATGAATAATCTGAAAAGAAAAATAATAAAACAATTCCATTTGTAATACCATCAAGAATAAAATACTTAGGAATAAACTTAACCAAGGTAGTGAAAGACATGTACATTGAAAACAATAAGATATTGATGAAATTAAAGAAATGGAAGAAATGGAAAGACAAATCCATGCTCATGAATTGGATCTTATTATTTTTCAAATGTGCATAATACCCAAAATGATCTATAGATTTAACAGAATTCCTGTCAAAATCCAACTGTCCTTTTTCAGAAACAGAAAAATTCTTCCTAAAATTCATATGGAATCTCAATAGACTTAAAATAACCAAAACAATTTTTAAAAAGAACAAAATTGAAGGGCTCTCACTTCCTGATTTCAAAACATATTATAAAGCCACAATAATCAAAACAGTGTGGTACTGGTATAAAGACGGACAAATAGATGAATAAAATAGAACAGAGATCCCATAAGAAAAAAAAAAACCTTGCATATACAATGAGATGGGATCTGGTGCATTCTGAGTGGTATGGCCATAGTCCTTTTTTTTTTTTTTTTTTTTTTTTTTCTGAGATAAGGCCTTACTGTGTTGCCCAGGCTGGTCTCAAACTTCTAGGCTCAATTGATACTCCTACTTCAGCCTTCTGAATAGCTAGGCTTACAGGAACACAACACTGCAGCAGCTTAGACGGTCAAATGATCTTCAACAAGGGTGCCAATACCACTCAATGGGAAAAGAACAGTCTCTTCCACAAATGGTTAGAGGAAACACTTTCAGTCCCATCCAGTTAGGAAAACTGTATATCTACATGCAAAGGAATGAAGTTGAACCCTTATCTTACAGAATGTACAAAAATTAACTTTAAAATTGATTAAAGACATAAGCATAAGACCTAAAACTATAAAATTCCTAGAGGAAAACAAGGGAAAAGCTGTATGGCATTGGACTTGGTGATGATATCATTGATATGACACCAAAAGTATACATGGCAAAAGCAAAATTAAACTAATAGGACTATATAAAACTTAAAATATTTTGTGCAGCAATGGACACAATCAGCCAGGTGTGGTGGCACGTGTCTATAGTCCCAACTACTCGGGAGGCTGAGGCAAAAGGCTCAGGCAGGAAGATCAGCCTGTAGTGAATTATGCCAATCAGGTGTCCACACTAAATTCAGCATTAATCTGGTGAACTCCTGGGAGCAGGGTATCACCAGGTTACCTAAAAAAGAGGGAACTTGCCCAACTTGGAAATGAAGCATGTCAAAACTCCCATCCTGTTCGGTAGTGAGATTGTGCCTGCATATAGCCACTGCACTCCAACCTAGGCAAAACAGCAAGACCTGGTCTATTGCAAAATAAACAAAAAAGAGACAATCAACAGGGTGGAAAGGCAACCTACAGAATGGGAGAATAGGATAAATTATTCATGAACCATATATCTGATTAGGGGTTAATATCCAGAATATATAAAAAACTCACTCCTACAACTTAACAAAAAAGTCAAATAACCTGATTTAAAACAGGCAAAAAACTCGAATAAATGTATCTCCAAAGATGACATACAAATGGCCAACAAGCATATGAGAAGATGCTCAACATCACTAATCATCAGAAAAATACAAATCAAAACCACAATGAGATATTACCTCACACTGCTTAGAATAGCTATTATCAAAAAGACAAAAGATACCAAGTGTTGACAAGGATGTGGAAAAATTGGTACCCTTGTTCACTGTTGTTGGGATTGTAAAATGATGAAATTGCTATGGTAAACGGTATGGAGTTTCCCCATAAAATCATAAATACAAGTACCATATGATCCAGCAATCCAACTTCTAGGTATATACTCAAAAAAATTCAAAGAAGAATCTCAAAAAGATATTTGCATACCCATGTTTATAGCAGCACTATTCATAGTAGCTGAGTTAGAAGCAATCCAAATGTCCATCAAGGGATGAATAGATAAACAAAACATGATATATATCTAGAATAGAATATTACTCAGCCTAAGAAAGGAAGGAAATTCTGTCACATGATATATCATGGATGAACCATGAATATATTATGCTAGGCGAAATAAGCCATTCACAAAAAGACAAATACTGTATAATTCCATGTACATGAGGCATTTAAAGTAATCAAATTTATATAAACAAAAAGTAGAATGGTGGTTACTGGGGCTGGGGAAAAGGCAAAAAGGGGAGTTGTTTAACGGGTGTAGAATTTCAGACTTGCTAGATGAAAAAATTATGGAGATCTGTTCTATATCAATGTGAATATACTTAATACTACTGAAGTATACAGTTAAACATGGTTAATTTTGCTAATTTTGTTTTTTACCATAATAAAAACAGTATAAAGTCCTGCATGGGATGGATATATTACAACTCCAGGGTAGCTTTTTCAGTGGAGGATAGGAGGTGAATGAAATTAGGGCAGGGCAACACTTTATTTATTATAAATAAATCTGAATCAAATAATAAAAACGTTAATATTTGTCAAACATGGACGAAGAGTACATAAGCGTTTACTATATTATATCCTACAGTTTTTGTTTGAAATATAACTATGCAAACATTCTTTTCAATCTTAAAATTTATGAAAATGTATTGTCCAAGTTTTCACAAATAGTAAAATAAAGATTTGAATTTGTCTGCCTAATTTTAAATTCCTTAAAAGAAACTCCTATTCTGAACTAATGATTGACTAAATTACTGACCGCACTTAAAAAGGTAGTCTGATTTTTCTTCTCTATTTATCTAGTAACAGCAGCATTTTCCACCATGTCTCCAACCTAGAGAGTTGATTGCCAGCTAAATGAATTATGTTTGTTGGATATCCTCAGAGTTTCCAAACTAATTTCTTGCCAATTCCTACTTGCACACGCTATATCGTTTTTATCTTTGCTCTATACTTACTATTTAGCTATCTATTTATGATACACTAAATGCCTAGAAGTTTCCCCTATATTTTTCATTCTTCAAATATAGATCCCTGCAAACCTCAAGCTTAATTGAATATATACATAGAATAGTCAAGTTAGGCAATCATGTTGACATAGGAACACGCCCAGGAGTTGAGAGTGAAAGCCACTCTTCATCTTCTGTTCACTATATGCTTTGATTCCACTGAATAGTGATCTACTTGTAAGTGCTGATTTTGAGGAATCATCATTATTTCTAGATTTTATTGCTTATCACTTGGCATTGTCCATACTATTATGTCAGATCATTTATCAACCACACTAAAGTTATAAAGTTATTGACCACACAGTTTAGTTTTGGCTTAATTATTTTACTAAATATTTAATAAATTCCTTTTTTAGAGACAAATATTCAGTTCTTCAAAGTAATCTACGTTTATTATGTACCAAATAAGAGAATTCTATTTGGCTCCATTGACTTAAAGAAATCTAATGTAAGTCTTTATCTAATATTAACAGTGATCTCATTTTCCATGGTCCATATCCGGAAATAATTTTTACTGATAAGGAACATTGGGATTTCTGTGAAACTAATTCTATATCTGTCATTATAATTAATTTATTTGTATTGCCTAAGTTTAATTGTGTCAATACACCCTAAATGTTCTTTATTAGAATTTCACCTAGGTCCTACACTTTCCTTATTAAATATACGTGTGTGTGTGTGTGTATATGTACATGTATGTATATATATATATATATATATATATCTGTGTGTATGCATATATATAGAATGAAGTCCAGATAAAACAGTGAATTTTATTCCCTTATATCATTTAATATTTTATATTTTTCTCATCACTACAATAATATTTAATATTTTATATTTTTCTCATCACTACAAATAAAAATATTTATGTATCAATATTCTAATTTATTCTAATTATTTATTCTATCTGTTTTCTACTTATTTTAGAAGATAATCTCTCATTTTTTATGATTAAGGTTTCCTGGATTGTTTAGTGTGAATATAATCCCTTTCTTTGAGATTTAGGTGTACTACACAAGTATATGTTTTCTCAATCTTAAAATGTTTTCAATTTTCTATTGTATTTATCCAAATGCCTCTTATGTTACTATCATGCATTAATTTGGAAAACTTGGTCACTGATATGATATACCTTAGCTTAGTGAAAGAGTTTCATTATTATTCAACAAGTAGAAAATTTTAGTGTATTTACATTCTTATGTTTAGTTACTGCTATTTCTGTGTTTAGATGGGACTGTTATTGACACATATTACATTACATTTCAAATAAACATCCTTTATATGTAAAAGTTATATCACACATGAAATGTAATATTTTTGCAAAATTGGACAACCTTCTTCAGAAACAAAAATTGAGTTAAAGGAAAAGTTAACTTTGAAAAGCTGTTTAATACTCCAATGCAAGCAACCAAGAACTAATCATTTTTACAATTAAATATCTTCAATATGTGCTTTTATATGAGTCACTAGGGAAGTAGAAGTGCATAGCAACAAGGAGATCAATGGGAGTAAAAAGGAGAAAAAGAAAGGGCAGAGAACTTTGTTAGAAGTAAAGATAAATTAGGTGTCGAATTAAAGCACTTAGATGGAGAATGCAGGTTAAAAAAATTCGTTTGCCTTGACTTATTCTAGAAGTTAAGGAAGAGGTAGGTTGTTTAGAGTTGTACTACCTAATTATCTTAATATTCATTTAAGTTCATCTCCTCACTTTGATATAAGGTTTTTAAAGGATGATACAACAGATATAAGGAGCCCATTCCAGAAACAAGCTATTATCTGCAGTAGGCCCCAGTGTCTTCAGAGCCCCATAATACTATTCTTTGACCCTGACACCAGGGTCAATCCACAAAAGTCAAATTACACCACAGATTTCAGGGAAAAGATATAATTATGTTCTGTTATGCCAACCTGGCCTTGAAAAATAGCTAAAGTATTGGGAAGGAAGGCAGAGGTCAAAAGTGAGCTGTTAAGAGAACAAAATTAGGCATTACTAAAAAGCTATTCACTAACTCTAATTTAGGAGCGGGAACCACTGCAGGCATGCATGTGTGCAACATTCAATACCTTTTTTTTTTAATCAAATGGACTCTGAAAAATTTACCCAATTATCTAAATCCTGGCATTCATAGAGTTTTCCCATTGGCCTCTAGCAATGCAATTTTGTTTTGACATGATGCAGCCTGGAGAAAAATGTGTGCCCATGACACGGGTGTTGATTGCAGCTGTTTGTTGATTGTTACAAGTGCATCTCAATGTTCTCTCACAAATGTATGTGATACTGCCAGTTCTGCTGCTCTAGTATTCAACATACCAGGATGGTGTTTAAATGTTCCTCCATCTGACAGAGTGGTGCTGATGCAATCTGTTAAAAATTGTGACTACTCTGCCAAGTATTTGACAGATTTCTCTGAGAAACCTCCAGGATATCCATCTAGCCTCAACTGACATCCAAGGCTGTCTTGTTGCCAGTGCTTTCATCAAGTGGCATGGATTTCTGACAGCACAATGATCCATAGCAGATTTCTTCTGACTAGAGACGAAACCCCTCAAATAGAGATAATCACGGCATTTTGTTAAATTAGGCTAACTCAACAACATAGGAAGAGAATCAAGGCAAGAGCATAATTTGAAAAGAAGCTTTAGTGGTTCTTTCCATATCTGAGACCTAGTTATTCTAAAATAAATGACACTCAAAATTCTTAAACAGAAAACAAGTAAACCAAATAATGTTTTTGTTTTCAGAACTTATTTTGATACACACATTTAAAATAAAATAGATTTTCATTCTTATTTCACAAAACCTGATTCAGAAAACCCCCTTTATTACTGTCATTTTATAAATGCACTTCTATATACAATTCTGTGTGTATATCCATGTAAGTTTCAGATGTAAGCCTTTTTCAAACAGATGATTCTTGCTGTTCAAGTGTATAAATTATGAATTTGACAAAGCAGAGCATTTAAAAACGCTACTATAGGAAGGAATCAAATCTTTAGAAAATTAACAAAAATGACACAGAAATAAGCCTTTTTTCATTAACTGATCAATCTAAATATTCAGACCCCAGTCACTAAATAAGAACCATGACTGAAAACAGCAAAGTCTCTTATCTTCGCTTCCTGGCTTTATAGCAAATCCCATGTTTTTGAGTTTTAATTGTTCATCAGTGATATGTTCCCAAATTTAATCTACTTCTTGGCAGTAGAATCAGCAAAACATTTGTTCCCTTTCTTCTGGATACAGCTGCAATCAATTGGATGCACAAATGGCATAAAGGATGCTATAGGGAATATCTGCCCCTTCATGAAATGAGATAGATGTTTGGAAGATGGTAGTTTCAAAAGAAACAAAACAGAACAGTCAGAGCAAAAAAGTTAACCAAGCCAACACTCTTCAAGTATACAACTGAAAATACATATTTGTCCCAATTCTTAATGATTTAACTATTCCCACATATTCATAAACTCTGTTAAAGGCCATGCCAAAGTTAAAGTCACTGGTAATATAATAAACATTTGTTAAACGGGTAGGTGAGTAGGAACACACAGAATGATTATACATTGTCATTTATCCATTAAAAGCATTTACAAAATCTATAAGCCATTAGGATGATAGCTCAGTACTAATGCTGAGAGAATAATTTTGCTTAAAATTCAGATATGTAGGTTTGTGATAGTTCAGACTTACTATTCCAAATATTATTTTCATATCAAATTCCTTATAGTGATAAAAAATTATGAAAAGTGAGAATACAAAAAAATACAAGAAAATTAGAAATAGTTCCCAGAAAAGTAATTGTTTAGTACAACTATAGAAGGAACTCAATAGCTACAGTTGAATAACAGCAACAACCAGAGATGAGGAAGTAATTGTATATCTAGGTGTGAGGAATAAAACAATGAAGTTTCTAGATGACAAACATATGAGGTTATCGGCATGACTTTGGGATAGGAGAGAATTTCTTAAGTGGGAATCATAAATCATTAACCATAAGTGGTAAGAATGATAATTGGATTACAGTATAATTAAGAAATTCTATTCAACAAAAGACACCATTAAGAGAGTAAAAGGTAAACCAAGAGTGGAAAAGATATTTGCAACATAAAAGAGGCTCATATTCAAGACATATCAAAACACTTACAAATAAAAAAAAGACAACCCAACAGAAAAACGGGTAAGAGTCATGAACAGGCACTTTTCAAGAAATGATATTGAAATGGCCAATAAACATTGGAAAAGGTGTTCAACCTTATTGGTCATCAGGGAAATGCAAATTTATACCACAAATTCAAGTCATAACAAACCCACTTGCTCAGCAAAACTTACGACTCCAAAAAGATTCCAAGCATTGCTGCAGAATTTTCATACCCTGCTAGTGAGAGTATAAAAAACATTTTAAAATCTAGATTGGCATTATCTACTACAGTTGAAGATACTGTGTATTCTGTGACCCATCAATTCTACTCATGCACCAAATACATGTATTAGGTTGGTGCAAAAGTAATTGCAGTTATTGCAATTAGACTATTCTTGATTTTCTTGTATTTTTTTTGTAAGTAGTTAATGCCACTTTTAATGGTGAAAGCCACAGTTACTTTCGTACCAACCTAATAAAATAAAGAGTAGCATTGCTTGAAATAGCTAAAGATGGAAAACAATCCAAATGTTCACTAATAGTAAAATGGATAACCTGTGGAGTATTCATCCAATTGAATACTATTGAGCAATGAAAATAAACTACAGCTATTTGCAACAACATAGATGAGTCTTATAAACATAATGTGGAACAAAAAAAAAGGAGCAAGACAAAAAACAGCATATACAATATGATAACTTTCATATAAATTTTTTTAAGACAGGGTCTCACCTTGTTGCCCAGGCTGGAGTACAGTGGTGTGGTCACAGCTCACTGCAACCTCGACCTCCCAGGCTCAAGCAATCCTCTCACCTCTGCATCCCAAGTAGCTGGCACTACTTGGGATGCATGCCATCCCAAGATGCGTGCCATCATGCCCACCTGATTTATTTTATATATTTTTGTAGAGACAGGGGTCTCACTATGTAACCCAGGCTGGTTTTGAACTCTTGGGCTCAAATGATCTTCCCACCTGAGCCTCCCAAAATGCTGAGATTACAGGTGTGAGTTTCTGTGCCCTGCCCATATAAAGTTTAATACGGGCAAATCTAAACCATAAAATTCTAGGGAGACATATATTAGTGGCAAGTCTATAAAGAAAAGCAAAGAAACAAGTATCAGAAAAACCATAATAGCAATTACTTCTTGGGGGGAGGGAAGGGGTTATAGTCAGAATGGGGTACATAGGGATTTTCTGTGGGGCTGGCAATGTTCTATTTCCTGACTTTGGTGGTAGTTGCATTGAAATTCACTTTATGATTCACTCATCTAACTTCATTTATGTTTTATGGAATTTTAATATGTATATCATATTTCACAATAAAATGTGTTTAAAAGGTAAAAGGCAATTCAGTAAAAGTTGGAAAACTGCGAAGGTTATAAATACACTTCTACAAAATTATTTTCAATTGTGTTAATGTTTTGCAAATGGTACTTGTTTTGGAAAAATTGAAAGTGGCATACATAGATTCAGAAAGCGGGTTCTCAAACTATTTAGCAGAACAGAAGAAGAAATGATTTAGAAAACCATGATAAATGACCAAAAAGTGGCTGTAATGATGATAGACTGATATCAAAGATGTATATGCAGAATTACAATAATGTCATTTCATGAAGTAAAAAGGATTTTAATATCTTATATATGAAATGTGATTTTAACAGTCATGCCTAACCAAATTAATAAATTAAATGTATGTTTAAAAAAATCACACTCCAGGGACTGTTGTGGGGTGGGGGGAGGGGGAGGGACAGCATTAGGAGATATACCTAATGCTAAATGACGAGTTAATGGGTACAGCAAAACAACATGGCACATGGATACATATGTAACAAACCTGCACATTGTGCACATGTACCCTAAAACCTAAAGTATAATAATAAAAAAAAGAAAAAAAAAGAAAATAAAAAAATAAAATAAAAAACCTGATCAAAGATTAAGAAGCCAGCAAGTGGAATTCTATTTTTCACCCATCTCTCTAGTCTAATCTGTTCAAACTTCACTGAAGTAAAAGCCCACTGCTCTTGTTTCATTTTTAGGCCATCACTGCTCTTATTTTTCCTTGCCTGGAAATCACCCTTTCCCTCCCTGCCCCCCAACTCCTCCTTCTCCACCTTTTTCAACTTCAACTCAGACCCTGCATCCTCCACTTACTCTACTTACTTATTTTAGCCTTTGCTTCATATTTATATTTACACATATTTTAGCCTTTACTTTATATTTAGTGCTGATCTCACATCACCAAGTAGGTTTTTAGATTTATTTTATATAATGTACTCATACCATACAGAAGTTCTTCTCAACCCAGTAACAGTTCTGAAAGAAGTACCTGGGGTGTTTTATGTTTGTTTAAAATATAGATCCCACAGAATGACACCCAGATTTTCTTATTCAGAAGGTCTATACTGGAGGTCAAGAATCTTCATTTTTGAAACAGTTCACCATTGATTCTGATATGCAGTCAAGATTGAGAATGGCACCATGGTTCCTAGCATGTGAATAGACTGAATCATTATACGAGAGGCTAAATAAATGTTTATTACTCAAGTGATGAAACACAGAGTATAATCTGTAGAACTTTTATTCCTTACCAAATATAGTTTCATAGAATGAATTTATGTTTCATCTTAAAGATGAGCAAACTAACTCATGGAAAGGTGAAGTATTTTGTCCAATGTCATAAAATTAGTGAGCTAGTGTCAATTATCGAGCTATAAAAGATTTTCTTAATCCTGCCCAAATGCTCTTTCCACCACACTAGATTTTGAATGCCAGTAGTGGAATTCCAATGAAATACAGTACTATACAAAATAATTAATTCAAAAACATACTCTAAAAGTTCCATCACTTATCAGGCACATCAAATGTTACCGCATTTGGTTAGAATGGTCTGTAAATTACCCTACTTCTGCCATCTATTAAACATTTTTGCTATAATCTAGTAAGATTTGCCCTTGGAAAAAAATACTTTTTTTTCTAGTCAAGTGAAGCAGTGGGAGTGGAGAAGGCTTGGAAAATTTAATGATTAAAATTGATCATAGAATCCTCCTAAACTTGTTATAAAGAACTAGATACATAATATATTTTACAATGATACCAAATGTTCCAATATTTAATGCAGATTTGATAAAATTTTTAAAAAAAAATTTTTTAAACTGTATTTTATATTTTAAGTCTTTCCTTCTTGCTGATTACTTTTTAAAAAGGCATTTTGAATAAGGAATTTTTATTTCTCTATTCATTATTTCTAATTGCTCTAATATTTTTGCAATCATGTTCTATTTCCTATCCAAAATATTCATTAATATTAACTAGCAATTCTGTTTAACCATTTTTCAACTGAAGAAGATGATGCCACAACAATTTAGATTATGATCTAAAGTAAATTATCATTTTATAAATGGAATATTCACCTGTCCTTCTTTACCTACTCTCCTTTAATTAGCTTATTCCTCACTTCTAATTCATTCCTCTCAATATCATCACCTTTAATAAACACACCCCTCACCTACTTTATGATGACCAACAAGGCGATCTCATCCTTATAATGCCAAGAGAGCGATGCTAGAATATTATGAGCATGGGCCATAATTTCAAATATTCTGTGGTTACTAACAAATTAATTGGCTGAGTAAAACCAACTAAAAATAAATGCTTAACTTATATAGACAAACACACTCAACCATATTTTCATTGCATATAGAAATTAAATAAGATTTTGATTTAAAAACATTTAATTTGTTAGAAACCCATGTGCTAGGAAATTTTAAAACACACATATTATATTTAAGAAGTAGGGATTGGAATGTTTAAATAAAAGATTTCCTCCAGACTTAACTAGGCTCTCAATTCATTAAGCAGCACGTTTTACGAATTGTAAAATCAAGCAAATTGATTTTATATTAAGAATAAGCAATAATAGGTAGTTGATTAATACACGCAAAGAAGTAATCAACCAGTATATACAAGGTATTATGCTAAGTACTATGAGGGATACATAGCCACTTGCCTCCAAGTGGCTAAATAATTAAGGGAAAAAATATATAATGGGATGGATGCTGGTAAGAGATTTTTATTATTATGCAGCCTCCTTTATATCTAGAGCACTGGTTCTCAACCAGGGCCAGTTTTAACACTCCGGGGACCTTTGGCAATATTTACAGACACTTTTAGTTGTTACAACTGGAGAATGGGTAGGCATTGCTATACAATGCAGTAGGTAGACACCAGAAATGTTGTTAAACATTCTATAATGCACAGAGCAGCCTCACCACCAACAAACAATTAACAAGCACAAAATGTCAATAGTGTAAAAGCTGAAAAACCCAGATCTAGAGGCAGAGACAGAAAATTACTTTGGGATCAAATTCTTGTTATTAAGGGAAAACTTAGTTGAGCTACCTCCTTTAGTCATATAAATATAAGGCCAGTAGGTACATCAGTAGGCTGAGTAGTCATGTTGCTACATCTGGAATTGCCTTTGGACCTAGTCACCACCATAGAATGACATGTTTTGAGAACAATAAGGAAACACATAGGGGAGGCTAAAAGAGATGTTAGCACTAGCAAACATGTGACTGAGCAAGCGCATCACTGCAGTAGTGGATATTCAATTGGTTGGCAGGACCAACGGGTTATGCAGACTGACAATATGTAGACAGTACTAAAACAGCAAGACTAGTAAATTTTCTAGTTCTTTATATCTACAGTTATGTATCGCTTAATGACAGGAATACATTCTGAGAGATTCGTCATTAGGTGATGCAGAAACATCATAGAAATGCATTGCTGGGAAATTTTGTCGTTGTGCAAACGTCATAGAAAGTACTTATACAAATCTAGATAGTATAGACTACTACACATCTAGGTTATATTGTATAGCCTGTTGCCCCTGGGCTATAAACCTGTACAGAATGTCACCTACTGAATACTGTAGCCAACTGTAACATAATGTTAAGTATTTATATGTCTAAATATATCTAAACATAGAAAAGAAAAAGTAAAAATACAGTATTAAAATCTTATGGGACCACTATTGTATATGTGGTCTGTTATTGACCAAAACGTCATTATGCAGTGCAAGACTGTATTTGGCTTTCGGAGGCAGGAGTGCTTTGATTAGTCGATAGTCTTCATGGATGAATCACCGGAGAAAGAGGCTTCTTGAAGGAGATAATAAACTTTGTATAAAGTCAGGTGAGCAATTAAGTATAAAAAAGAAATGTATGGGCCAGGCGTGGTGGCTCACGCCTGTAATCCCAGCACTTTGGGAAGCCGAGGTGGGTGGATCACGAGGTCAGGAGTTTGAGGCCAGCCTGGCCAACAGAGTGAAACCCTATCTCTACTAAAAATACAAACAAATTAGCCGGGCATGGTGGTGGGCACCTGTAATCCCAGCTACTTGGGAGGCTGAGGCAAGGAGAATCGCTTGAACCTAGGAGGCGGAGGTTGCAGTGAGCCAAGATCACGCCACTGCACTCCAGCCCCGGCAACAGTATGAGACTCTGTCTCAATAAAAAAAAAAAATAGAAATAAAGAAATGTATGAAGCATACTGTATTGGTACACCAAGCTGGCAAAGCAAGTCATATGTTATTGCAAATGTTGTTGTTGATTCATTAAGAGACTTGGCCATTATACCTATTCCCCACCATTCTGTGAGTGTTGGCTGCTAATAGCTCATAGCTACCTCTGTTCTTGAGATAATTGCCCTTGGCTGACAGAAACTGTGCCACCTGGGAGGTTATGCACTCTGTCTCACTAGGTTATTGGCATAGGGTGCATAACCTCCCAGGGGTACAAAAGGTCTGGGACCCTTGTCTCAGAGACAGACAATTCTATGCTGAGATTTATGCTCCAGAACTTTTGAATCTCACCCTACTCCACCCCTCAAGACCCTCTCCTGAGGATTAAGTGAAAGCTAGACTTTACCTGAGACCACATCCTTGCTCGTTTTTTTCCCCTTTCCTATCCTGCTTCCCTTTCTTTCTTCAGGTGTTTCATTAAGAGCTTTTGCTCAATAAATTATTTTCATGCCAAATTCCTGTTTGAGACTCTGCTTTTAGGAAAGCTGACTTACAACACACATGAAATCAAGAAACTAAAATAGAATGTAGAATATGATAGTCTCTAGAGAAAGATTCATGTTCTGATTGTTCAACTCCCACTTATGAGTGAGACATGGACACGGGAGGGGAACATCACACACCGGGGCTTGTCAGGGGGTGGGGGGCTAAGGGAGGGATAGCATTAGGAGAAATACCTAATGTAGACGACGGCTTGATGGGTGCAGCAAACCCCCACGGAACGTATATACCTATGTAACAAACCTGCACGTTCTGCACATGTACCCCAGAACTTAAAGTATAATAATAACGAAAAAGTTTTTGCAGGAAAGGAGACCAACCAGCCTTGTAGAGGAGCTGTTGCCAGAACTTACTGTAAAATGCAAGGACATCCAAGTGGTACAAAGGGCGAATGACAGTGGATACTCTGGAGCGCCAGCCCGATCCCCTTTAAGAACTGAAGCACTAATTTTCCCAGCTGCTGGAAGTGCTGGTAGCTGATGGCCCTCAGCTGAAGAATGTTGACTCACACAAGCTTGTAGCCTCTCCCTGATGGAAACCAGCAGCCAACAAGTGGTCAAATTGAGGGTAAAAAGCCAGCACCTGCCCCCTAATGCGTGCCTCAAAGAAGGGCAACTGTGGAGGGTTATCTCAATTGCAGGTTTCCCTGAGCTATGGACTGAAGCATCCATTGCAACTCCTTCACCATTCTATTTCTTCCTCTGTGTAATCATGTTTTTTTTTCAGTCCTCACAAGTGTTATTACTGAGAGCAATTTCCAATAAAGTTTCTGCCTACAAAAAATAATGATTCATGTTCGTCATCCTTATGGAGACAGGCCTTGGGGCCCATGCAAGACAGGGAGTTAAATGTGAGATACTAGCACAAAGCTGAGACCCTTTAAAGGCCACTTCCTCAGAGAACAGGTAGACTAGACAAACCCTACCCACCAACAGAAGGAGACAGTGGGAAGCCTGCCCTTTGGGTAACAAAAGAGAGTTTCTACTAGCAAATCCGTTTGGGTTTAGAATCCAAATTCATGTTACCTGCGTGGCCCAGGGACTTATCATCTGAGAAATCAACATAACCTTTGTCTGGGGTAATACGTGGCAGGTAATGATATATGGCAGATGCAAATGCATAAAGCTCTCTGGGGAATTTTTCTCAATGTATTCCTACAGAAGAAAATGAGTCCAAATAACAATGTGTTCATAGGATAAAGAATAAGAGAAGGAGAAGAAGGAAATTGCTTGACCAGCTATCCAGTCGTATAAAGCTATACAAGGGACAGAAAAAATACTATAGAACAAAATGGTATCATATAAAGAGACCCGAGAAGTCTGGCTCTTGACCAAAAATCCAATGTGTGATTTTTTTTTTTTTTTTTGGCCCAACTATCGGCAATTAGAGGCTTTACCTGACAGACCTTATAAGGAAAAACTGCCCTCCCTACACCAGACTTAGAGCACAGCCAATGCATTGCAGTCTCTGAAGGAAGCTGCAGTAAAGGACTCAACTCAGCCTCCCCTACACCCCCTTTTCAGGAGCCTCTGCCAAAACCTCTTTATTGGGGGGAAGGATTTTTCTCCACTCTCACTTAATTTTCAATACTTCGCCACTCCTAGCCCTTTTCTCTTGCCCTCCCCCCAGTTCTTGGTTTCAGAAAGCTGCAGAAGCCTTTTGTTTATGGCTCACTTAACAGTGAGAGGAGCCCCATGTCTGTGCCGATCCATCTGAACCTTGACTAGCACTAGCACACTATCACAAGGGGAAAAATAGAACAGGGTGCTTTCTCGGGTTTAGCCTCTTGCTTATCTAGTCTTGACTATTAACTTTTGTTTTGGCTTAAGGTTTTAATCAGCTACTCCGAGACTTAACAACTCAGCTTTCTCCAACTCAGCTGAGGTCCTGACAAGACCTAGATAAGTGTATAATACCTATCTTGGTATATAACTAAAGTTACATTACAACTCATTGAGGAAAGGATGAATTAGTCATTAAACTATGCTGTGACAATTGGTTCTCCATAGGAGAAATGAGACAAAGTTAGATTCCTACTTCAAGTGATGGGCTGGGAAACGTTTAACAACCAGCTTCCTGGGACAGGATTGGAAACCTTATTTGTAGCACTTGCCAATTTCTGTGGTGTAAAGACTCTCACCATGGGTAATCAAGCTACCTATGTGATGTCATGGAATGCAGAGTTGGGAACAGATGCATTTAATTATCTCTAGCAAGCTGATTCTAGTACAACACTACTGCCCTCCACAATACACAAACATAAGTTGCAGATAGAGTGTATATTTAAACGTGAAAAGCAAAATTTTAAAACTTATAGAAATAAATAGATAAGTCTATATGATAAGTGGATAAGGAAGAAATTCATAGTAAGACAAAAATAAGTACAAACTTCTTTCACACTATCAGGACACATTAATAATAATAAAAATGTACTTATGTTTTCCAACTTGAAGTGTTCTATATTATTTTAGATCATTAAGGGAAACATAGTATTTATATAATATGAATGAATGAAGACAGATTTTCTTGAATGCACAGCTTTAGCTTCACACTTATAACAGATAGGTATGCTATTGTTTAGAAGATGATCTTCAAAAGTCAAAAAGTTTACAGTGAGAAACACCTCACTGTAAAAGCCTTATTCTTGCTGCATTTTATTCAAGCTCATTTCTCACTACATTCACAAGAACTGGAATTCATGCCCATCCTGCAATCAGTAAATGTCTCTCTTAAATTTCAATCAATGGCAGAAGGGTGTAGAATAAGAAAAAAAAATCAGTTTCTGTAACAAATGAGATGATAATTTTTAGTGTAGAGTGATAATATTGTAAAAATTATTTCGACAATTAGTATATTTTATATGTTAAAAGTATTATTCATTAAATTCGTTTTATTATCACATTAAGTGACTTTAATACCTAAATGATGAAATGCATTAATAATCAGTTGTGAACACTGATCATAATAAATAACACTAACAACTAAATTAACCAATAAACATTATAAGCCCTATGAACAAAACAGTGGGTTCCAAACTTCCCCAAAAGCTTCCTCCTTTTGCTTTACTTACTATAAGCAATTGTACATTATTTAAGCATATGATTATTATCACACATAAAGTATTTCATGGTAAGTCAGCTAGTAGTGTCAAAAGTAAGTGAAAGAATGGAGAAAAGTGTTGTTTGCTGTAAAAGGAAATAAAAAATTATAAATAAGGCCATATTTTAGATGTACTCTCATTTTTAGTTCTATTTGATTCTCTCCTCACAGTTATATAGAGCAGAGCCATAATTGAGAGAAACCACTTTATCCTTCTCTTCATTCTTGATTGAAGAAGAAAATCATTGAAACATAACCAATACCCTTTGCAAGTTCATGAGCTAGGACATTTTTCTGCCTTCCTTTTGCAGACTCATATTAAATGGATATAAAGGGTCCTGTGTTAGTCTAGAGTTTACCACCATGGTTCACAAACCTGTCTGTGCATAAATATCTTAGGTACTTATTTAAAATATAGACTCCTGGGCCTCACACAAGTTATACTGATGTAGTATATAGTATCTAGAGATTGGTATTTTCAGTACTTGCCGCCCTCCAAAATTATTCTGATTTAGCCCATCCATAGATAGACTAGCATTTCAAAATTACTCCTAGAAGTTCCTGGGAAATATTTATGTGTTTTAGGTAGGGGATTAAGGGCTGGACATGATTATGTATTCATCTCAAAAAGTGGGAGCAAAAGGATATATGGTAGATATGTGGTTTTCATGTATAAACTCAAAAGTATCTTTGTTGTAATTGGGCTTATAAGCCAAAGAACAAAATTGAAGATTAGTATTCTTATGGGTTTACAATATTCCATATGCCGTTGTCCAAGTGAATGTCATGGGCATTCCAGCCATTCAACCATCTAATTATCCACTAAGTATTATCTATTTTACCTTATAAATAACCTGTTATGTCTGTCCATTTTTCTTTTTGTTTATTGATACATAATAGTTGTACCTACTTTGAGGATACATGTGGTATTTTGATACATGCATAGAGTGTGTAATGATCAAACCAGGGTAATGAGGACATCCATCACACCAAACATTCACTTCTTTATGTTGGGAATATTTTAATTCCTCTCCTCTAGCAATTTTGAACTGTACAACAAATTATTGTTAACTATAGTCACTCTATTATATTATCAAACACTAGATCTTATTCCTTCTGTATAACAGTATCTTTGTACACTTTAACCAATCTCTTTAATTCCTTCCATCCACTCAATCCTTCCCAGCCTCTGGTGACCACCAATCAAATGTCTACCTCCATGAGATCCACTTTTTTAGCTCCCACATATGATTTGAGAACATGAGGTATTTGTCTTTCAGAGCCTGGCTTATTTAACATAATACAATGACCTAGGTTGGAAAGTTTTCAGTTATTACATCTTTGAATAAGCTTTCTACTCTATGCTCATCCTCAACTCCCTCTTCAACACTTTTTAATTTGCTCTTTTGTAGTTATTCCCTATATTGTGTTGGCATTATTTGTACTTTTTCATTCTTTTTCTTTTTTCTCCTCTGACTGTGTATTTTCAAATACAAAGTCTGTATTCAGGCTTACTGATTCTTTCTTCTGCTTAATTCACTCTACTGTTGAAAACCACCAATGTACTCTTCAGTTCAGTACATGTATTTCGCAGCTCCAGGATTTCCATTTGATATTTTAAATTATTATTTCAATCCCTTTGTTAAATTCTTCTGATAAATTTGTGAATTACTCTTCTATGTTGCCTTGGAGTTCAGAGTTTCCTTAGAACTGCTATTTGAAGTTCTTGATCTAAGAGTTCATATATCACCACCTCATTAGGTCATGGTTTCCTGTTTGCTGTCATTTCTTTTTGATGTGTCTATTATTTTGCATTAAAGGATTAGTTATTTAAGCCAGTCTTCATTTTCTGGCTTGTTTTGATCTTCCTAGGCTGTGTTTGTTTGGACGTTCTTTGCAGTTGCCTATTGAGGTCCCTTAATTCTTGATCACTGCCTCCTTTTTGTGCTGTCTGTGCAATTGATCCTGATTATCAGTGAGAAATAGAGTTGCTTCTCCTCAAAATAGAGAAAATGTCTGGAAACCAGAGGATTTTATAGAGTGCCCGTTAGTACTTCTATATTCAGTGGCTAAAATTAGTTGAAAATAACTAAAAGCCAATGCCAGCGCCACCACTAAGAGCTGAGATTCTTCAGAAATGAAGCCATGTCTTACCATACCAGCAAATAACCATGGTCAGCAGAAGGTATCCTTCATGGCAAATGAATGTGAAATGAAGAATAAAGAAAGTTCTAAATTCCAGCTATGAGTTGCAGAAATGAGGACTGCAGTAGACATATTCTCATCCTTGCTTTCTTTGTATATATATTTCTATAATGAACAAATATCTTTTTTAAAATGTTGCCTCCCTCCTTCCCTTATTATATGAAGACATATTAGTGGTCATTAATCTTATAGTCTTTAGGCTATAGGATACCTAAAGTAGCATATGGCTACACTAGAAGAAAAATTAATATCCTCCAGAGATAGACACAGTGACAGATAGGACTTTGGGTCTCCCTTTATTTGCATTAAAGACAGTTGCAAAAGGTTAGGTATAATACATGTTTGCTATTGTTGTGGAAGTGTGTATATGGATTCTATTTGCTGATGAAGAGGACTTAATGAATATTTTATGATGACTTTTGGCAACTGTTATATCACCTTCTATGTTCTCCTCTCCACTATAAGAGCTGGAAACATTGGAACTACATTTTCCAGGTTACCAAGCCTCTATATTTTTACATATGCATTTTATATTTTAAAAATGAGATGCTTTCACCTATAATTTGGACAAAGAGAGGTAAAATCCATCTTCTTCCTCTGACAGTAGTGGTAGACAGAGGTCTGGGCATCCCAGATATGAGAGTTTTTTAAAGTCATTTCTGTATTCTCCTGCTGTTCACTCTTCTTGGGATTAAAGAAGAGCTATGAAGTCTTTTAGAAGATTCTTTTTATTTCCTAATTCTGTGTGGTAGCAACTCTAATTCTTTGTGACAGTGAGCTTGAAAGCTGGTGACGTGACCTGAGACACTCAGTCCTCCATCTTTCCAACAATTTTGTATGTATTAATTATGTCAAAATTTTTTGACTACATAATGACCTGATAAAAAACTTGGTCCCAGGAAAATCTTTTGTATCCACTACAGTTTTCCAATAGTTATATAATGACAAGACATAGTCTCTGAGTGTCTCCTTTCCTTCTACTAGACTTGAATCAATACTATGATTCTGTACATTGTCTTCTTGAGTCCCAAGTTCTTTATCTTTCTCTGTTAAGAAAACTCATCAACCTTTAGGGTGAATTCAGGGATAGTAAACAGGTAGTACTGGCATTTTTAAAAAGTTAAAAATAATTCAGAAACACTGCACTGAGCATAATACTATTTAGTTCTAATTTTAGATGTTTTCAAGTTATCAGGTAGGAGGTGAAAAGTTATTGCGGCATATTATTTATTTTGTCTAACATCACAATTCTATTTAATCATCTAATTTTGTAATTACGGTTCTTTGTGATATAATTATGCAATTAATGATAGTTATAGTATTCAAAATATTAGAGTAAATCTAACTATATAACTTTACCTGGAATCTTTAGACCTTTATATCGCTTCTCGGCCTTTTGGCTAAGATCAAGTGCAGACCTTTATTATACTGATGCTTACACATTTATTTAATGGATTGTTGCCCTATCCAGAGTCCTCTTACTTCAGGTGTGAGTACTATTGTGCCTTGTCAACAGCATATACATAATGCACAGCTATGACCTTTTCCCTTATTTTCTTTTTCACATAATTTCTATTTAAGGATAAATATTAATCATGTCAGGCAATATGTTTTTAAAGACGACTATCCTACTCTCAGGAGGATTAAGGCAATGAATCTTTGGCTTTTTTCCATTATACAACCTATCTGGGTCTCAAAGAACTAAAGTGATGGTTTATGATTGCTATACCGACTGTCCCCTAGTTGGTCATTTTCCACAACCATCCTAATCAAACAAATAATAGGCCTTATTTTTAATTAAATGTACAAAATTAAATAAGGAATTAAAATAATAACAGCTATTATTTACTAGCTTCTATTTCAAATAAAATTCTGTGTTAAGTGTTTTGTATACCTTTATGTTTTTCACAAAAGGCCTTTGAAGAAGACATAATTATTTGTAATTTATATACTAATAAATTCAGGTAAAATTATGTTAAATTACTGTTTAAGTAATTGGGATTAGAATCCAGGTCCACCTTAAGTCAAATCACTGCCCTTTACAAAATATGATACTATACTGCTTTAAAAAGTCAATTTATAGTATTATAAGCCATGCTGATGAAATGAAGACCTAATATAATCAGTTTCACAACTGATTTAAGTGAGACTATAAATAACAATTGTATACCTTTACATGATTTTAAATACTACATTATTAGAGTCAATATTGTCTAGTTTTCAGTATCTAAATCCATGAAAATATATAGTGAGAGTCGCTTACTTATGTTCGCTTTTCACACGTGAAATGACCACTTGCATCAGATATGAAGTGATTCTTAATAACATTTGAAAACATTCTCACTAACATTTGAAAATATTTGCTCAAGACGCTTATATTCAGCTGCTTATGTGCCATTTCTACGTTCCTTATCTGTTATAAAACTTATAACTATTTGTTACTGTTCAATCTCACAAAATACAGAACTCAAAGGATGGAAAGCAAAATCCAGGAAATGGATACAGCCGTAGATGTGCTAACATAGCAGGTAGAGGGCTCCAGAAAGAGAGAATATTTTCTACTGGGGAGGAGAGATTCTCACTTTAAGACATGGTTCCTCAGAGTGAGGATCACTGAGGAGAAAAGAAAAATAAATAAATAATAAAAATAAATAAAGCATGTTTGCATGATTCAGAAGCGCTTCTAGTTTTTTGTTCCTCTTTTTCCTCTAATTTATCCCTCCAGTCACTTGTGGTAATAGTGATGTTGCTTTAATGATGTGTAAATGGCCCCAGAGAGCTTCCTTATGAAATGACAATGACGTTTTTCTTAAATCTAGACTTCCTTTGGCTTCAGGTTTTCCCATATCCAATAATCAGAATAATCATCATTTACCAACTTCATGAGGTACACACCTTCTGAATCAGTTAGGACTTTTACTGTTGTAAGCAACAGAAAACAATTCAAATTCTTTAAACAAACAAAAAATAAATTATTGGTTCATGTAAAGGAAAGTCTAAAGGTAGGATGAGCCTCAGCTGTGATTTGGTCAGTGACGCTCTCAGCTCTGCCCCTTTTGGTGTGCTGCCTTTGTCCTCAGGCTGGCTTACTTTGGTGGTAAGATGACTACTGCAATTTCAGGCTTCACAATGCATAGTATGCTTTCCAGAACAATAACAACAAAAATACTCTTCTGTCACAGCATTTTACCCTGATTGAGCCACCTTAGGTTACATGCCCTGAACCAAGCATTCTAGACAGAGGGTAGACAAATTGTGATTGACTTTAACTGAAGATGGGATCTGCTTTGCTGAAAGCAGAAAAACTTCATGAGGAATGAGTTTGGGTCCAGAAATCTGTATTCTGAGTCCTGTTTTACTGATTCAAACTGGGTGTCCATGTATTTCCTAGTAATGCATTCAACCATACTCGAGCTGTCTGGTATGAAAGTCAACCTCATATAGGATTCTAGTTTTATGTATGTTTACCTTCTTGATTACATTCCTATCCAGGTTGATTTTTCATTGCAAATTTCCCTCAAACTTTATAGACTGTCATCATCTGAGGCACCAAAAATCCAATGACTTCAATCAAAATCATCGTAGTCCAAACTACAACAAGATGACGCTCTTTCTTTTTTTTACTTTCATTCTTTCTTGGCATCTAACTTCTGTTGTAATGACCTTTCTCAAAAACCAAACATCCTCCAACACCCAACAGAAAAATCAGAGTCATTTTTTTTTGTTTTTAGGAATAATTGTTTTCTGGATCCTTTCTGTAATAACCATGAAGAAAAAAGGTTTTGATTGCAAGATATTCACATATGTTATGGTTGCTTTAAAAATGACCTGAAAGATAGCTTTTGTGAGAGTCCTTCATAAAGATATTGCCTTTTCTATTTATTTTAAAATAATATTGGTTGTTTATAATTGAATTTTAGCATGATCAGAATGGTGTAAATAAGGTAATATGCATCTATACCCTTCTTTTTAACTGCAATGTTGTAATCCATTTAAAAATTGGGCTACTTTATTTTACAGTACTTAAAAAGTGATTGTAGTATAGGCAGAAGATCATCTAATATAAATTCAACACTCCAGTTTAGGAATATAGAATGACTAATTTGTGTCATACAAGGGGCCTTAAAGAATAACTAGTCATGATGAAAATAAACAAGAAGGATAAGTAAACAAGAGCATTACTATGCAGACATTTATGAACCATTAAGCATAATCATAGCTAAGGAAATAGCTTTCTGTTTGCTAGAGATAACCACTCTGAACTAGGATACATAATACTTTCAATGACTAATACAAGAATATTTATATTACAAGCAGAGTGAAATGCAATATCTATGTACAATATGATATAAGAAGCAAATAATAACAATGTCTTTTACTAATGGACTTCTGATTAATCAAAAAAGATGGCTGAATAATAATCTTTAAAGATATATTCTAAGGATACACATTTCAAAAGTATATTTTATAAAATGTGTTTTTTCGTTGAAAAATCTCAACGTTTACAGACTGTCACCATTTCGTGCACCAAATACCCAATGACTTCAATCAGAATCACCACAGTCAAAACTATAGTAGGATGACTCTCATTCTTTTTTTTCTTGACATTAAACTTAATGACTATCAACTCAAAGGCAATAAATAATCATACTTTATGTTGCTACAAAATATAGACAATATGTAAAGATATACTAATTTTGAAATTATTTTGCATATTTATTATGTCTATATAAAATGTGCAAATGTGTTTAAAATGCAACATTAAATATAACCATGAATGGATTTATTTTTGAGAACAACAGTGATCTTAGTAGCACTATCCTTTAAGAGAATAACATGCTAAAAGAACTATATCCAGATTTAAAAATATAACAATCATAATAACTTTACATTACTTTGTTTTTTAAAAAGTAATGAGCTATTTCTAGACAGTAAAGAGTTTTTCATAGTATTTCTTAATTAAAATTCTTCCCACCAAAGGCATCCTGAATAACTTTATTTAATGGGAATTTAACCAAGTAAATGATGACAAAATATAACTCATTATTCAGAAATGGAATTATTATTTAAGTTCACAAGAAGTACATAATGATCATTTCCACTCTTATCTCCTAGTCATCCAAACAAATGAGAGTCAATTTAAAGGTGGTCACCTCGTTAATTTGGTGTCAGAGAAAATTTTTTCCATTTTTCTCTGCTTTGGGCAGAATGCTGTACATTGACACAAATAAAACATTTTAATTGATGAAACTGACTATGTTTTAACACTACAGTTTTACTTGGTATATTTATCAAATATGTAACCTCTCAAGAGAAATAGTCTGAGGTTTTTAAGGATACTTTTAGTTTACTGCATCTTTCAAAATATTTGTTCTAAAACCTAAACATTAACCTGACACGTCAGAATACTTACAAGAACTTGTGATATGAGACAATGACAGAAAATAGATGTCTTAAATAAAGAGGGACTTTTAAACTTAATCATTAGTTAAATGGTATTTCTGGAGTACTTGATAGATACGAAGCTGTATTAATGATACAGAACTATCATCATCATCATGATCATCATCATAGCTAACATTTATTGTGTCTTTATATATACGAGTACTCTGCTGTAGGTTTTGTTGTCATTATTTATGTCTGTTTTTTTCTTATTTCATTTAATCTTTTATTTTCTCCCCATCTGTATAAAAGATAATACTTAGATTATTAATAGGTATTACTATTATTATAGAAAATTCAGAAATAACTTGTTCACAGCCATATAGTAAATGCTGAAGCCTATATTTAAATCCAGGAAATGTTATTCCAAAGCATGATATTTTAACTACTAAACTACAGTTGCTTATTACCAAGAATCCTACAATCTATATGGGAGACAGTATATACACACACCTGCTTGCTTGAATTTAAGGGTTTTTTTTTCTATCCTATAATACTCCTACCCAAGCAGTTGCTGATACCTAGAATATATATCTCAAATCTGCCTACTTCTCTATGTCTCCACCACCATCATCCTGACCAAATGATCTCTATCTGATCTACTGACATAGACTCATAACTAGTCTCCTTGTTTCTACCTGTGTCTTTTTAGCCCAAAAGTCAGCATCTTATTTAATGAGAAAACACTAGAGTCATTCCAACTAAAATACAAAATAATGCAAAGATGTTAATATGGTTTGGCTGTGTGCCCACCCACATCTCATCTTGAATTGTAGTTCCCATGATCCCCATGTGTCATGGGAAGGCCCTGGTAGCAAGTAATTGAATCATGGGGATGCTTACCCGCATGCTGCAGTTCTCATGATAGTGAGTGAGCTCTCAGAAGATCTGATGGTTTTATGAGGGGTTTTCCCCCTTTTTGCTCTGCACTTCTCTCTCCTGCTGCCATATGAAGGACATGTTTTCTTCCCCTTCCGCCATGATTGTAAGTTTCCTGAGGCCTCCCCAGCCATGCAGAACTGTGAGCCAGTTAAAACTCTTTTCTTTATAAATTACCCAGTCTCGGGTATGTATTTATTCGTAGGGTGAGAAGAGACTAATACAAATGCTCACTATCTCCTCTATTCGGTATTGGACATAGATATCACTCAATGCAATTAGAAAAGATAAATTAATTAAAGGTAGTGAGAACTACAAGAATAAAAACTATGATATGATAGTATATCTGAAAAAAAATTAGAGATTCAAAACTAAAAGTAACAAAATAATTCAGTAAGGTAGCAAGATGTAAAATCATTATACAGAAATCAATAGGCTTTACAAATACAAACAATAATAGCTAGAAAATGTAATGGTAGAAAAATCCCCATTTACAGGAAAAACAAAAATATGAAACACTTAAGAATAGGATTAATAGAAGATTTGGAAAGCCTACATGAGGAAAATTTTAAAATACTCTTGAAAGATACAATGAAATACCTCCCTTTTTCTTGGATAAGTTGACCCTATATGATAAAACGTCAGTTCTCTCTATAAGTTACTTTATACATTTGGAACAATCCCAATACAAATATCAGCAATTTTTTTTCCTGGATCCAAACATGTTGATACTAAAATTTATATGGAAAAGCAAAATCAAAATATAAACAGTAAACACTGAAAATAGAAACTTACAAGGTAAGATCAGCCTACCGTACATTAAGACATATCATAGATTTCTATTATTAAACCTGTACAGTATTCATGCATGAATAGACCAACAATCCAGTGCAATAGAATAGGATGTCCAGAAATAGACCAAAGTACACATGGAAATTTAGTATATAATAATGTTGTAGGCATCTCAAATCACTGGGATAAAGATAGACTTATTTTTTTACTGGTGTGGGAACAACCAGTTAGCCATTTCAGAAGAACAAAAAGTCTATTTCCAAATAACAAATTCCGAATGGATCAGGGGTTTAAATAGAAAAAATAAAACTATACAGGTACTAGAATAAAATCTGAATATAGGGAAAAAATGTCCACCTATGACTCAAATCCAGACTGAATAAAAGATCAACAAATTTTTAATACAAAAATTTTGAAGCCATCAAGAAAACTCCAGGCCCAGAATCAAAGGATAACTCACAAACTAGGAGAAAATGTTCATCATATATCACAATTAAAGGGCTAATAGCTCTACCTTTATAACAATTCCTAAAAGTTGAAGAAAAAATCCAAAAATCCAATTGAAAATGGGCAAAAGTCATGAATAGACAAGTCACTATATCTATATCTATATCTCTCTCTATATATACATATATACATGTATCCCTTAAACATATGAACAGAAGTTCAACCTTATTCATCATTATAGAAATGCAAATTATAAGTACATTGTTATACTTCACCTAAGTGACTGGCAAAAATTATAAATTACAACAATACATTTTACTGGTGAACTGTAGGAAAACCATCATTCTCATATATTGTGGGTGGGAATCCAAACTCATCCAACATCTATGGAAGGGAACTCAGTAATGTCTAACAAGCGCTACATATGCATTTATCTTCTGATCCAGCAACACAACATCTAGTACTTTACCCTAAAGATACAATTCTGGAAACAGGAAAATGCATATGCATAAGGTTCTTCCTTGCAGTGTTGTATGCAACTGTAAAATATTGGAAACAATCTAAATGGCTATACCTAGAAAACTATGGCAGAGTCACATAATAGGATATTATGTAAAGTGCAAAGGTATGCTAGTTTTTGCTTAAGGAAAAGGGGGAAATAAAACAATGTATATCTACTCAGTCACACCAAAAGAAACATAAGAAGGACAAATCAGAAACAAATGAGATTTGTTACCTCTAGATAGTGCATGAGAATGAAGTGGAAAGGGTGGGAGAGTGAGAATGGGATAGAAGATAACACTTCTGTCCCATATAGTTTTGCTTACAGCTCTGAAATCATATCAACATTTCACATATTTAAAAAGTAAAACCAATCAGGATAGGGAAAATAAAAACAAAAGGAAATATAAACAAACAGAATAAAAAACTTACTGGGATTTCAAATAAATAACATCCTCAGACTGAAGGGGAGCGAAAAAAAAAAACTAACCCAATTAACCTATTAACATAGTATTTTGGCTATACACCTCTGGGCTGTAGACAAACACACACATATACACACACACACACACACACACACACACTCTGAACACTAAACTCTAGTTAAAAGGGTTGTTGTTTTTCCCAGTGCTATGGGTTAACAATTCTGTAACTGTGTGTGTGTGTGTGTGTGTGTGTATCTTGTGTGTGTATCTTGTAGGATTGAACAACAAGTGGAATGTATTGCAGAGAAATGGAGATAGATTTCTTACTTTTGGAAAACTGAGTTACAAATCTGGAAAGAGTGGAGGTTAGAGTGAGTTTTGTGGTTTTATATCAGAATTGGAGATAACAGTATGAACTCATGGTTTTTCAGATAGATAGGTAGGCACATATGCATATGTGTGTGCGCACACACACACACACACACACTTTCTTGATCTATCAAGAGGACCTAAAGCAATGGCACCCCAGAAGCAATGAGTACCTAGTGTCCAAATGTTGGTTTCTAAATATTAGTTTCCAAGACTTCTTAATGCAGAACGATTTGAGCATTAAATAAATAATGACAACAAGGATTAATAACCCATAGATTAAAATAAGAATACTGATATACAAAAATGAATAAATGGATGAGTAAGGAAAGCTGTTATTGAAATAGTAAATGACAATTAGTAAGTGCAAAAGGAATTACAGATTTATAAAATTACTAATAGTATTTGTTATCCATCTTTGGAAGTAATAATTCAGACAAGAATCGTCAATGGATTATAAATCTAGTGGGTGCATGTTTAATGAAAACCAGCATATTAAATCATGTTAAAGTATCTCTCCAAAATATTGATTACAAAAAACTATAGTAACTTCAGAATTGGGAAACTTGCCTGATACTGTCATATCCAAGTTATCAAGGTTAACATCATTTCTAATGGTGCCATTTGATAGGATGCATTGAAACACATAATAACACTTCTCTGGTATTCCCGCCAAAGATGCATAAACCAAATATAATCATGAGGAAACAACAAACACACCCAAACTGAGAGACAAAATGACTGGCTAACATTCTTCAAAAATATCAAGATGATGGAAAACCCGGGACAAAATGTCTTCACCATGACTGAAGAACACTTTTGGAGTAAAGAGAACTAGAGAGACAATTAAATGCAATGTGTGATGCTGGATTGGTGTTTTTTTTTTTTTTCTGCTGCTGTAAATAGCATTGGCAAAATTTTAATAAGGTGTAAAGATTAGACACCAGCATTGTATCAGCATTAATTTCCTGATTTTGGCAATTCTACTGTGGTTATTTAAGTGAATGTCTTTCTTTTTAAGAAATAGACACCATAGTATTTAGGAGTCAGAGGCGATCCTGTCCATTTATCATCAAACAAATTTTAAAAAGACAGTATGTATCCGCAGAAAGAATGATCAAGTAAAATTTGGTATTATGTTAACATTCGAAAAATTTGGGTGAATGAGTATTCAGACATCTTTGGTACTATTCTCACAACTTTTCTGTGAATATAAAATATTTAAAAGTTGAAAGTTAAAAAGAAAAATATATTGTATTTAAAATGGAGTAATAGATAAAAATGGCAAAATATTGATATTTGATGACAGCTGATAGCTTCATGTGTATCATTAGATTGTTTTCTTTCGTGTATATTTGAAGTTTCCAATAATAAAATATTATAAAAGTCTATAATTAATTGGATTCAGAAGTCTCAACTAACTAAAGTATGGAAAAACATGTGGAACTTTTTTTTTCCAGAAACTGTTACCTACTTTTCTCTGCAGCATCTACTGCCTTTTGGGTACTGGGGGATAATTTATTCTAATTTCATAACTTGTCAGTCATTTTTATTATTAAACGACTCTAATTTCAGGTTAATGTTTAATAACTTTAGGTATTATCATCTATCATCATCTACATCAACTTCCTCTTCCTTCTTCAGATCTCTCTACAACTGCATTAGTCATCCCATCAGGAATGTGGGAAGCATGTAACCTGTTTTTCCTCATCTCTCTCTTCCTCCTCATTCCTCCGCTATTCTTCGTCCACCTTGCAAGCAATGGCTGTGGAGAAGGTATATAATTGCTTAGGAGATTATCTGTATCCAGTGATCACCTAAGCTATTTCAAAATACAATTAAGACTTGTGGGAATTTGTTGTCAATTTTTAATTTTTTGGGTACATAGTAGGTGTATGTATTTACAGAGTGCATGAGAAGTTTTGATACGGGCCTGCAATTTGAAACAATCATGTCATGGAGAATGGGGTATCTGTCTCCTCAAGCACTTATCACACATTGAGTTACACACAATCCAATCACACAATCCAATTACATTCTTTTAGTTATTTTTAAATGTATAATTAAGTTATTTTTGACTACAGTCACCCTGTTGTGCTATCAAATAGCAGGTGTTACTCAATTCTTCTAGCTTTTATTTGTACCCATTAACCATCTCCACCTGTCCCTCAGTCCCCTAATATGCTTCCCAGCCTCTGGTAACCATCTTTCTACTCTATCTCCATGAGTTCAATTGTTTTGATTTTTAGATCCCACAGATAAGTGAGAACAAGGAATGTTTGTCTTGCTGTGCCTGGCTTATTTCACTTAACATAATGACCTCCATTTCCATCCATGTTATTGCAAGTGAATGGGTCTCATTCTTTTTTACAGCTGAATAATACTCCATTGTGTATATGTATCACATTTTCCTTATCCATTTATCTGCTGATGGACACTTAGGTTGCTTCCAAATCTTAGCTATTGTAAACAGTGCTGGAAAAAACAGAAATACAGATATCTCTTTGATATACTGATTTCCTTTCTTTGGGGTATATACCTAGTGATAGGATTACTGGATCATATGGTAGCTCAATGTTTTGCTTTTTTGAGAACCCCCAAACTGTTCTCCATAGTGATTGTACTAATTTACACTCCCACCAACAGTGTATGAGCATTCCTCTTTCTCCACATCCTCACCAGCATTTGTTATTGCCTGTCTTTTGGATATAAGTAATTTTAATTGGGGTGAGATGGTATCTCATTGTAGTTTTGATTTGCATTTCTCTGATGATAAATGATGTTGAGCACATTTTCATATGCTTGTCACTTGTATGTCTTCTTTTGAGAAATATCTATTCAAATCTTTTGCCCATTTTTCGATAAGATTATTAGATTTTTTCCAATAGAGTTGTTTGAGCTCCTTATATATTCTGGTAATAAATCCCTTGTCAGATGGGCAGGGTGCAAACATTTTCTCCCATTCTGAGGGGTTGCCTTTTCACTTGGTTGATGTTTCCTTTGCTGTGCAGAAGCTTTTTAACTTGCTGTGATCCCATCAGTGCATTTTTGCTTTGGTTTCCTGCGTCGGTAGGGTATTGCTCAAGAAATCTTTACCCAGACCAATGTCCTGGAGAATTTCCCCAATGTTTTATTGTAGCAGTTTCATAGTTTGAGGTCTGAGATTTAAGTCTTTAACCATTTTGATTTAATTTTTGTATATGCCAAGAGATAGGGGTCTAGTTTCATTCTTCTGCATATGGATATCCAGTTTTCCCTGCACCATTTATTGAAGAGATTGTCTTTTCCCCAGTGTATGTTCTTGGCACTTTTGTCAAAAATGAGTTTACTATGAGTGTGTGAATTTGTTTTTGGGTTCTCTATTCTGTTCCATTGGTGTATGTGTCTGCTTTTATGCCAGTACCATGCTATTTTGCTTACTATGGCTCTGCACTATAATTTGAAGTCAGGTGATGTGATTCCTCCAGTTTTGCCCTTTTGGCTTAGGATAGCTTTGTCTCTTCTGGGTATTCTGTGGCTCCATATAAATTTTAGGAATGTTTTTTCTATTTCTGTGAAGAACAGCATTGGTATCTTGATAGGGATTGTATTGAATCTGCAGATTGCTTTGGATAGTATGGACATTTTGACAATATTTATTCTTCCAATCCATGAACGTGAAATGTTTTTCCATTATTTGGTATCCTCTTCAATTTTTTTCAACAGTGTTTTATAGTTTTCATTACAGAGATTTTCCACTTCTTTGGTTAATTTCTAGGTATTTAATTTTATGTGTGGCTATTGTAAATCATAATTTTTATTTCTTTTTCACATTGCACACCACTGGCATATACAAATGCTACTGATTTTGCATGTTTATTTTGTATCCTACAACTTTAATGAATTTTTTAGCTCTAACAGTTTTTTTTTGAGGAGTCTTTAGGTTTTTTTCAAACATAAGATTATATATATCATCTGCAAACAAAGATAATTTGACTTCTTCCATTCTAATCTGAACACCGTTTATTTCTTTCTCTTGTCTGATTGTTTTAGCTGGGACTTCCAGTACTATGTTGAATAACAGTGGTGACAGCGGGCATCCTTGTCGTGTTCCAGATCTTAGAGGAAAGGCTTTCCAGGCATATTTTTTCCATTTAGTAAAATATTAGCTGTAGGTCTCTCATATACAGCTTTTATTATTTTCAAGTATGGTCCTTCTATACCCAGTTTTTTAAGGGTTTTCATCAGAACAGGATATTGAATTTTATTAAATGATTTCCAGCATCAATTAAAATAATCACATGCTTTTTATTCTTCATTCTGTTGATATGATACACCACATTGATTGATTTGAGTATTTTGAGCCATGCTTGCATCACAGCGATAAATCTCACTTGGTCATAATGAATGATCTTTCTAATGTATTGTTGAATTTGGTTTGTTAGTATTTGGTTGAAGATATTTGCATCAATATTCATCAGAATTATTGGCCTTTTTCTTTTTCTGATGTGTCTTTCTGTGTTTTTGGTATCAGGGTAATATTGGCCTTGTAGAATGAGTTTGAAAGTATTCCTTCCTCCTATATTTTTTGAAATAGTTTGAGTAGCATTGGTATTAGTTCTTCTTCATATGTTTGGTAGAATTCAGCAGTGAAGCCAATGGGTCCCAGGCTTTTCTTTACTGGGAGACATTTTGGTATGGCTTTGATCTCATTTGTTGGTATTGGTTTGTTCAGGTTTTGGACTTCTTCCTGGTTCAATCTGTGTAGGTTGCATGTGTCTGGGAATTTGTCTATTTCTTCCAGATTATCTAACTTATTGGCCTATAGTTGCTTATAGTAGCCAGTAAAGATCTTTTGAATTTCTACAGTATCAGTTGTAATGTCTCCTTTTTCATTTCTGAGTTTATTTTTATCTTCCCACTTTCTTTCTTAGTTAGTCTAGCTAAAGGTTTGTCAATTTTGCTTAACTTTTCAACAAAACAACTTTTTGTTTCATTGATCTTTGTAATATTTCCATTTTATTTATTTCTTCTCTGATATTTATTATTTCTTTCAATTTTTTGAACATTTTAAAACTAGCTTTGTGACCTAACATATGGTTTGACCTTGAGAATGATCCATGTGTTGAGGAAAAGTATGTGTGTTCTGCAGCTCTTTGATGAAATGCTCTGTAAATATCTATTAGATCCATTTGGTCTATAGTGCAGATTATGTCCAATGTTTCTTTGTTGATTTTCTGTGTGGAAGGTCTTTCCCATGCTGAAAGTGGAGTGTTGAAGCCTCCAGATCTGATTGTACTGGTGCCTATCTCTCTAACTCTAATAATATTTGCTTTATATATCTGGGTGCTCCCATGTTGGGTGAATATATATTTAAATTGTTGCATCCTCTTGCGGAATTGACTCCTTTCTCATTATATAGTCACCTTGTTTGTCTCTTCTTATAGTTTTTGTCTTGAAATCTATTTTGCCTAGGTATTGCTGCTAAGACTTGTTAAAATTAAAAACACAGAAGACAACATAAATGGTATAATCCTTAACAATGTAAAAGTAATCATTTAGATAACAAATTAGGTAAGAGGAGGCAAGCTTACAGGTAGACAAGAGAAGTGGCCTAAGATTAAACCTCATGGAATTTTTTAAAACGAAATAAAAACTTCAAAATCTCAGGTTCCCCCAAACTTCTTATGCAAAAGGGAAGATGACTGCAACACTCTCTTCCAAAGGAATGACTGTTACTAACATTATGCATCAACCAGATTGCCATGGAAAGGTAAAAGACCTCAGGCATCTGGGAAGGACTGCTTCCTTGATCATTCATAAGTAAGTCATTGGCTGGCCTCTCAGAAACAAAGACATGCTAATTGTAAGTTTAAATCTAAGTGTAGCTCTTAAAACTAAAGTCTGTTCCATTCCACACTGACAATGTCATTACAGTTTTGTCTTCCCAGGTAATAGAACAAAGTCAGGACTCATTCCTCTGCCTACCAGAGACGTCTGCAAAATTGACTTTCTTTACTTCCCTTTTCTTATCAGACATTCACTTTAACTTACGGAAAATGTAGATTTAGTGGGCACTAACTAAAGTCTCACAAGAATGTAAGTATTTACCTAACTGGCTACCTGTCCTCTTTCTACATGCCACCCCTCATCCCTTTAATGAAATGTATAAACACTAAACCTCCTGAAAACCTCTTCAGGAAAATAGCCACAGATGTATCTGTGGCTCATGTTTTTCCCAGTTGTGCCCTAAAAGTAGCTTAATAAATCTTGATGATTAAGAATTAAGCTTCAGTCACTCATTTTGTTTGTCAAAGACAAAACCCAATTAAATCGCTTTTGCAAAAATTCAAATAGTGAGAAAATTATGACAGTGAAAGAGAACTGACCTAACCAACTCCATCTTGCCTTTAACCCTAAACTGCCCTTGTTCATTGCTAGTCTTGGACTGAGGTAACTATAGAAAGAATTTAGTTTTCAGTTTAACTTTGAAACAAAGATGACAACAGCCCTTTCCTGAAACAAACTGCCTTCTTGCCTGGGGACCAAACGACCTTTGTAAGACTTACAAATTAGCCACAAGATTACAAATTATGGTTTAGGAGTTATACAACCAGAGGCCATGAGATTCTGAACCTCCCCAGTTGCTCCTAGTGATAACATCA
Organism: Symphalangus syndactylus; assembly: GCF_028878055.3. Classification (NCBI taxonomy): domain Eukaryota; kingdom Metazoa; phylum Chordata; class Mammalia; order Primates; family Hylobatidae; genus Symphalangus; species Symphalangus syndactylus. The sequence goes on from NC_072447.2 coordinate 100,597,971, forward strand.
CTATGGTAAAACCTAAGATTGGTGTTCGAGATATTTTCCAGACCCTGCATTCTGATGCATTACCTGGTGCCACCCAGACTGGTAATGTGGTTAAGCTAGTTACGCGATTCTACCAAAGAACAGAAGCCAGCAAGATGAACCAGCTCTGACCCCCTATGATGTCATCTCTGACCTGACCAATCAGGTCACTGAGGTCCTCACTGCCTAATCCCTTCTCAGTCTTTAAAAAACTCAGTCTCTGAATTTTTGGAGAGACTGATTTGAGCAGTAAAACTCCTCTTATTTAGACACCTCTGCATGCATTAAACTCTTTCTCTATTCCAATTCCCGTCTTGATAAATTGGCTCTGTCTGGGCCGGGGGCAAGATGAACCTGTCAGGTAGTTACACCAATTTAAAGGCTTTCAAAATCATTTCTCTTAAATTTAAAGTATGTTTTAAATACTAATCTCCTTTACAATAAAGAAAAATTTATCTTAAGTAAATCAATTTCTTCAGCTGCATTTATGTTCCTCTTTGTTAAACTCAAGCAAAAGAAGCTTAAAATTTTTTAAATTAAAATTATATAGTTTATTTACATACTATAGCTTATAAACTTATGATTTGTTTATGTATATATAAATATTATAAATATATATAAATATATTTTTGGAAAAACATATATTTCCATTTATCTATCCATCAATCCATTCACCCATTCTTTTATCCATTCATATCTAGATTTATTTGCTTTTCTATCTGTATATTTACACAGATGAGATGTATGTCTGAAATATTTCTCACCAACTGTTAATGATAGTTATTTCTAGATGATGAAATTCTGTGCGAAATGTTTACATTTTCCTCTTCATACTCTTCCATATTGACTGAATGTTTAAATTCTACCCATATATCATTTTCAAAAAATGAAGTCATTATTCCTTTAAAAAAAAACAGCGTATTGTACAATGTCATAATACTTTTCGGGTACCATGAACCTCACTTTAAATCATAATCTCAATTCTGTGGCAGCTTCCACTCAAACTCATAGAATAAAGGTATCAGCTCTTTAGAACAAAGCAATATGCCATTATAATATCCTTAATTTAAAGAACCTAAAATATTGAGTGTAGTACAGTTAACTGTATAACTCCAATGCAGTTAAATTAGAATTTCTGATTAAATTCTAAATGGTTGTGCCAAATTCTTAGCTGAGAGAATTGAAATATATCTCTATCATAGACAATTCCTTTCCAGGAAAGTTAAATGAAAAGGAGAGATAGAGGAGTCTTTGAATTAAAAAGCTCCAGTAAAGAATACTTTGCTTTGAATGCAATAATATAACAAGCTAGAACTAGAATCACTAATGAGAAAGCGTATACCAAAATACTGTGAACAAGCAGTACCACTAGCTGAGAGGAAATAATCTCAAACACAGCTGAGTAGAAAGCAAAGATCAAGTATCTGGGGATACCTGTAAAACAAAGTGTATATATGTGCATATATGATACTAAAAAGCACTATATCAAGTATATGTTAATTCACTTATTCAGAATTCAAAATGTGCACTACCATTCTAGGGTAAAAATGGTGATTAACAGTGGTGACATGAATTCTATCACTTGAAATAATAAACAAAATTTATTATCTCCAAATTATGTTACTCATGGATGTTAGACAATCTTAAGCATTTTGCTTAAGATCATAGTGGCCTCAGCCAGGCGCAGTGGTTCACGCCTGTAATCCCAGCACTTTGGGAGGCCGAGGTAGGTGGATCACGAGGTCAGGAGATCGAGACCATCCTGGCTAACACAGTGAAACCCCGTCTCTACTAAAAATACAAAAAATTAGCTGGGCACGGTGGCAGGCACCTGTGGTCCCAGCTACTTGGGAGGCTGAGGCAGGAGAATGGCGTGAACCCGGGAGGCGGAGCTTGCAGTGAGCCGAGATCGCGCCACTGCACTCCAGCCTGGGCGACAGAGCGAGACTCTGTCTCAAAAAATAAATAAATAAATAAATAAATATCATAGTAGCCTGGAATAGAGCTAATGAAATGTGGTAATGCCACCATAGGCCATCATGTAATAATGTCATTAAAATTACACTAAAAAGGAAACAAAGAAAAACATGTGTTTTCTTCATGTGACCAGATTTTAATTTTGAGAAATAAACTCTGAAAGCATTTTAAGTCATAAATTATTCTCAAATGAATAGGAAAAATAACAATTTTTGCTTACATCATGCAGAGAGAGGCATTCATTTGTTATCCAGAAGAAAATTTCACGTGGTGTGTTTATAGTTAAACATCTTGAAGCAAATCATCACTTAAATTCACAGTGTCTCCACTGGCCTTTCATCAAAAGAGAAATATACTTCAAAAGTTTACTTCAATTTGCTCATTAACTATGATTTCGCCTTTTCTACCCTATAACATTTGATAACTAGATTTAAAAGAATATCACACAAACCTTCGTAAAATATTGATAAACATGTTTAGATAAGATGTTTTTCTTATCAACCGACCATATCAGAAAAGAAGAGATAAACTGTTAGACTTTCTTTCTTGCCCCTGATTATGTGTCAGAAAGGAAAATGAGGCCGGGTGCAGTGGCTGACACCTGTAATCCCAGCACTTTGTGATGCCGAGGCGGGCGGATTACCTCAGGTCGGGAGTTCAAGACCAGCCTGACCAACATGGAGAAGCTCCATCTCTACTAAAAATAAAAAATTAGCCAGGCATGGTGGCACACGCCTGTAATCCCAGCTACTCGGGAGGCTGAGGCAAGAGAATCGCTTGAACCTGGGAGGTGGAAGTTGCAGTGAGCTGAGACTGTGCCATTACACTCCAGCCTGGGCAACAAGAGTGAGACTCTGTCTACAAAAAAAAAAAAAAAAGGAGAAAAGGAAAATGAATCACACCTTTCTCCTTCTGCAAGTCACAAGATTCTTTTCCATTAAATGTGGTGGTGCAAAAAAGAGTAAAGCTTGATAAAAGAAAGACAATGATTCCATGGCACCCTTAGTACAGCAAATTTCAAAATAAACCCATTTCCAGTTGGCTGCTTTACAACTTAGTTTAGCTTTTTTTGGTAAGAATCACTTTGACATAGGTTAACAACATGAACAGGTTGACTTCTTTTCCCAGAGTAACATAAACCTGTTGTTTCCAACTAGTTTACCAGTTTTGCCTCCATGCCCAAAATTTCAGGCAAGCCCGGATAATTTTGTCTTAGCCAGTAAACAGGATATATGTGGAAATGAGAAAAATGAGTTTAATTAGGAAACAATGCTTTGTTACAGCTGAGATGATTTTAAATGAAGCAAATGGTTGTAAAGCATGAATGACAGCATCTATTTTGGGACATTATGGCTTATTAACAGAACGCTATTTACTTTTAACTTCACAAATAAACACAGCTGTATTGTTCTGAAACATGATGAAAGGCATGCACCTCTACTAGCAGATTTAGCACTTCTGACCATCAAAAACACCAACTTCCTTAAAAATGTGCTTCATGCACTGTATGAGATTTCATTAAGATATACATTTTAACGCCTTATTTCTTTTTTGAACTTGAACGGGAACCAGAATGGAATGACCCAGAAGATGACCTGTGGTGCTTGGGTAAAGTAATGGTGTTCTGTAAGAGTTGGCCCTGGGCTCAGGGTTGTTTAGTGAGCCCCCGTGGGACCTGGAACTGGATCTTGATTTCAACCCAGAGGATCTTAAATGTTCTCTGGAACTGAAACAAGATCTTGACTGTGAACTAGAACTTCTTGAAGGGAACCTGGACCTAGACCTTGAATTTGAAAGGGAGAATGAACATGATGAAGATAGTGAATGTGAAGATTGAGACATTGAGTGACTTTTTCTATTAGATTTCTTTTTATTACTATCGTCTTCTTCACTGACATCAATATTATATTTTGAGAGATCAGCATCATCTTCATCCTCATCTTCATCTAATTTATATTTAGAAAGATCTTCATCCTCATCCTCTTCTTCTCCCTCTGATTCTTTTTTTTTCTTTTTTTTTCTTTTTTTTTTTTTTTTTTTTTTTTGAGACGGAGTCTCGCTCTGTCGCCCAGGCTGGAGTGCAGTGGCGCGATCCCTCTGATTCTTTACTTCAACCTCCTTTCATATAGATGCAGGACTAACAGGCTTCCCTCTGCATTTTTTCTTTTTATATCCAAACTCATCATATTTACCTTCAGATTCTTCTCATTCTATATATTCAACGTCATCTTTTTTTTTTTTTTTGAGACGGAGTTTTGCTCTTGTCACCCAGGCTGGAGTGCAGTGGCGTGATCTCGGCTCACTGCAACCTCTGTCTCCTGGGTTCAAGTGATTCTCCTGCCTCAGCCTCCTGAGTAGCTGAGACTACAGGGGTACGCCACCACACTTGACTAATTTTTGTATTTTTAGTAGAGACGGGGTTTCAACATGTTGGCCAGGATGGTCTCGACCTCTGCCCACCTCGGCCTCCCAAAGTGCTGGGGTTACAGGCATGAGCCACCATGCCCAGCCAACATTATCTTTTATTAAAGCCACCAACATATCTGTTCTTTCTTCTAATGTAGCATACTTTGGAGGATTACATGTTACACTCTGATCTTCTGGTCCAATTCACATTACTGCAAGTTATACCTTGCCAGTCATTAGCATTAAATAGTCATCAACTATTTTCTGTAAACATTTTTCCTATTTTAAAATGTGCCCCCAGCTTTCATCATCTTGGCCTGTCGTTTTCTTTTAAAGTATTACTATTATTAATATTATTAATAGTTGCTTTTACAAATTATGTTTTTGTTTTCATGAAATGATATTCATAAAATTTGGTCAAGTTGCATTTTTCTATTTTCAGTGCTCACCCTCATACAATTATACCATAACTTCCCCTTTCTGGAGATAATTTTGATTATTCATGTTTTTATTTTCCTTATGATCTCCAGGTAATGACTTGTACTTTTGTGGTTTTCTATTACAGACTTTCAAATTCTGATTTTGAATGAAACAATATACTGTCCTATCTCTTTGCTCTGCTTAGATCCTATTTTGGATTTTTGCTAACAATATAATCTTATAGCTTGTGATAGACCTCTTCTGATTGAATCAATGGTATCTTTAACAACAAATAGATCATATCTAAAGTTTTGGCACTAAATTGACCGTATGCACTTTGAAATATACTTCTGACACAATTTTCTCCATGAAAAAATTAGTTGCCATTGGGATATAATAAATTCACTTGATATTTGGGTACAATATTGCTGCTTGATTAGACTATTTCACTGTCTTCCTACCATCCATAGTCTCTGCTCTGCCCCTTGAAAGGTGGAGCATAAGGTGGTAACCCTCTCTGTTAGTTTATATATTCCATACGCAGAATTGAAATATATATGGTGGAAATATTTGATAATACTTATACACTAAGTCATTAAATTGATGTTTTTAAATAATGAGAGTCAACCTTTTTAAGTCCTCTTATTAACTGCAGCATTTTCAGGGAATTAGTCAGTAAAAATTTAATATAATCTTTTTGATTAATTTTATGTATTTTTTTCTAATGAAAGGAAATTGGATGCAATTCTTTGATTAAGTTCACATAATATTTAATATTACAGTTTTGCCTGGAATATTAATTGCCTTTGGGGGAGATTTTCAGAGATTAGATTTGGTAATCCAAGGGTCCTAGCTGGTATTTTAAAAATAAATAAAATTTGCAAATCAATAAGTAGTGTAGATTCCCATTATCTGATTACATCAGGTCCAATTAAGTAATTTACACAAGCAAAATTAGTCTAGAAGTAACCTGGTCAGGAATACAACAGAGGTAGTCCGGTTTGACATTATGCCCTTTTGTTTTTTTGTTTTTTTTTTTTTTTTTTTTTGAGACGGAACCTCACCCTGTCGCCCATGCTGGAGTGCAATAACATGATCTCAGCTCACTGCAAACTCCACCTCCCAGGTTCAAACAATTCTCTTGCCTCAGCCTCCTGAGTAGCTGGGATTACAGGCACCTGCCACCACGCCCAGCTAATTTTTGTATTTTTAGTAGAGACGGGGTTTCACCATGTTGGCCAGGCTGGTCTCAAACTCCTGACCTCGTGATTCACCCGCCTCAGCCTCCCATAGTGCCGGGATTACAGGCATGAGCCACCACGCCCAGCCTGACATTATGTTCTTAGACACTACAAAATACCACCTTACATTCTTTGTATGTTTATTCAAATCTTCTCCAATACTCATTGTAAATACTTGAAAAAAAAGAAGACAAACCTTTAACTTCTCTTTCTTCCCAAGAAGACGCTAAATTTACTTTATTTTACTCCATAACAGAATGAGAAATATATGTAATTTATAAATTACTAATCAAGATTTATAGAAAGTAGATAAAATCAACTTGAATTAATTCATATTTCCTTAACCCCTTCTCTAGAATAAAGAATATATTCTTTGGTTATTTGTTTTTAACATCTAACACACAAGAGAATATATATATTTTTAAAATATGAAATTTTTTGATATGTTGTAATCATTTTGCTATAAGTGCTACATAGTTTTCAAAAAGGGGGAAAAAACCTTATGCAGTGTTTTACAGTATGACAACCCAGAAAGATCAAGATTGGAAATTCATAAATGTACTATAGCACTATTTGTTATTTTTATTAGGTTTATATTTAAATACTTTCATACTAAATGTTGGGCTAATTTTTAATCCTTCTACAACTCTAATAATTTTGAGGATTAAAAGGCAAAATAAAAATCTACTATAGGCCGGGCGCGGTGGCTCACGCTTGTAATCCCAGCACTTTGGGAGGCCAAGGCGGGCGGATCACGAGGTCAAGAGATCGAGACCACGGTGAAACCCCGTCTCTACTAAAAAATACAAAAAAATAGCCAGGCATGGTGGTGGGCGCCTGTAGTCCCAGCTAGTCAGAGAGGCTGAGGCAGGAGAATGGCGTGAACCCGGGAGGCGGAGCTTGCAGTGAGCCAAGATTGCGCCACTGCACTCCAGCCTGGGCAACAGAGCGAGACTCCATCTCAAAAAAAAAAAAAAAAATCTACTATAAAAGAAAAATAGAACATAATTATAGGAGAGCATGAACAACTTTATAGAAAACCTTTTAAAACACAGGATCACACTTGTAATCCCAGCACTTTGCCAAGGCAGGTGGATTGCTTGAGCTCAGGAGTTCGAGACCAGCCTGGGCAACATGGCTTAACCCTGTCTCTACCAAAAATAAAAAAAATTAGCTGGGCGTGGTGGTGCCCCTCTGCAGTCCCAGCTACTCGGGAGGCTGAGGTGGGAGGATCACTTGAGTCTGGGAGGCAGAGGCTGAATGAGCCAAGACTGTGCCACTGCACTCCAGCCTGGGTGACAGAGTGAGACCCCATCCCAAAATTATTTTAAAAAAATAAATAAAATAAAAAACCAATTTTCTAAAGTATGTAATTTTCCAAAACCAACAGAAAAGAAGCTATGACTAGACATAAAGCTACTTAAAAATCTTATATTTGAACTTTGAAATCTACCCAAAAACAAACAACCCACTACACTTCTTTAGGCAGGCATTTTTATAGGTGAATTACATAAAAACTCAAAGATCATGAAAAAATGATGGCATAGATGTAAGCTGGCTTCACTATCCCCCCACAGAAAAGCAAAAATGAATATACAGTGCTGAGATTATCACCAGCAATATCCCAAAACTCAAATATGGGTATGGTCAGTTCCTGAAGTCACAGAGAAGTAAAAAAACAAAAAAAAAAAATTCAAGCAGACAGTAAAATAAGCACATTTCCACATCTTCAGTGCTCCTCCTCCCAATTTTCCCAACACCAAGTGCATGGAAAATTTCCTCTGACTCACAGTTTCTCCACTGGAAAAAGTGAGATCAAGGTGGACAACCGGCTTCCTCACCATCTTGAATATGCTGGAAGGAGACCTATCCTTGCCTGAAACCACAGGAAGCATTTGGGAGTACCAGAATTGAGAAATTTCCTCAAGGATAGCCAGAGACAAAGACGGAAGGCAGGACTGCCATCCCCAACCTTGGAATTCCTGCTCTATAACTTGGCCAGAGGAGATAGTAAATTACAGAAGCTATTCAGCAGCATCATGTTGTAGGAGGTTCGTTCCACAGGTCCCCTGGGCAGGAACCCCCAAGCCAGCCTTCCCACAATACCACTGTATTTTGTTTGGTACGACACTCATTCCATTCAGGACGGGCTGCTGCGCTCTGTTTACTAGAACCAAGGAAAACCTGGGATTCAAGAGCCATCTAATGCCAAAAAGAAAAAAAAAAAAAAACTAGTAGAAAATTTTAAAACAAAATCAGTAGATAAATTACAAACAATATCTAAGAAAAAATATCTAATAAATACCAAAACAAGACAGACTGGAATAAATAACTAGTCCTTCAATTCAAAGACATAGATATACAACCACAAGAAACAACAGCAAACAGGGAACTATGACCTCAACAGATGGAAAGAGCAAGGAATCAGTGACTGACCCTAATGAGATGGCAATATGTAAATTATCTAAACAAGAATTAAAAATAGCGGGGTTTTTTAAAATTATACTTTAAGTTCTGGGGTACATGTGCAGAACATGCAGGTTTGTTACATAGGTATACACATGCCATGGTAGTTTGCTGCACCCATCAACCCAGCATCTACCTTAGGTATTTCTCCTAATGCTATCCCTCCCCCAGGCCTCCACCCCCCAACAGGCTCAGGTGTGTGATGCACCCCCCAGCTGTGTCCATGCATTCTCATTGTTCAACTCCCACTTATGAGTGAGAACATGCAGTGTTTGTTTTTCTGTTCTTGTGTTAGTTTGCTGAGAATGATGGTTTCCAACTTCATCCATGTCCCAGCAAAGGACATGAACTCATCCTTTTTTATGGCTGCATAGTATTCCATGGTGTATATGTGCCACATTTTCTTTATCCAGTCTATCATTGATGGGCATTTGAGTTGGTTCCAAGTCTTTGCTATTGTAAACAGTGCCACAATAAACATACGTGTGCATGTGTCTTTATAGTAGAATGATTTGTAATCTTTTGGGTAAGGAATGCTTTTACGTGGTGGGAGTTTAAATTAGTTCAACCATTGTGGACAACAGTGTGGTGATTCCTCAAGGATCTAGAACTAGAAATACCATTTGACCCAGCAATCCTGTTATTGGGTAAACACCCCAAAAAATAGCAGTTTTAAGGAAACTCACTGATTTCCAAGATAACACAAAAAGTAATTCAGAAGTTTATCAAAGAAATTTAACAGAGATAGAAATAATTTTTAAAAGATCAAACAGAAATCTAGGAAATTAGATATGCATCTGCTGAACTGAAAATTAGAGGCTTTCAACAGCAGAATGAATCAGGCAGAAAAAAAACTCAGTGAACTTGAAGATAGAATATTTGAAAATACAGAGTCAGAGAAGAAAAAGAAAAAAAGAATGAAGAAGTATGAAGAGTCGTTAGCTCTTTAAAATAACTTTGTGTGTTTGTTTGTTTCTGAGACAGGATCTCACTCTGTCACCCAGCCTGGAGTGCAGTGGCATGAACATGGCTCATTGCAGCCTCAACTTCCTGGATTCAAGTGATCCTTCCCCATCAGTCTTCCCAGTAGGTGGGAGTACAAGCATGAGCCCTGACACTTGGCAAATTTTTTTTTTTGTAGAGATGGGATCTCGTTGTGTTGCCCAACCTGGTCTCAAACTCCAGGACTCAAGCAGTCCTCTCACCTCAGTCTCGCAAAGTGCTGGGATTATGGGAGTGAGCCACCACACCCAGCAAAATAACTTGTTACATTAATAAGATGTTCTCAGTAAGCTTCATGCAAGCAAAATGCAAAATCTATGATAGATTTAATAAAAATTAAAACCTACTACCAAAAAAAAAATCACCTAACCCCAAAGGAAGACAATATAAAAGGAAAGAAGAAAAAGAAGAACCATAAAACAACCGGAAAACAAGCAACAAAGTGGCAGTAGTAAGTCCTTACTTATCAATAATAACATTGAATGTAAATTTATTTAATTCCCCAATTAAAAGGCATAGAGTGGAAGAATGGGTAAAGGAAAAAGACACAATGGTATGCTTCCTACAAGAAACTCACTTGATCTATAAAGAAACACATAGGCTGAAAATGAACAGGTAGAAAAAGATATTCCTTGCAACTGGAAACCAAAAAAGAGCAGGAGTAGCTATATTATATCAGAAAAAAAAAACAGACTAAAAATCAAAAATTGTAAAAGAGATAAAGACTGTCATTATATAAAGATAAAGGGTTCAGTTCAGCAAGAGGATATAACAACTATAAATGTCTGTACACTCAAAACTGGAGATTCTAAGTATATAAAGCAAACATTAATAGGTCTAAATCAGAGAGATAGACTGCAATGCAATAATAGCGTGGCCTTCAATACTCCACTCTGAGTAATAGACTGATCAGACAGAAAATCAACAAAGAAACATTAAAATTAAACTATGCACTAGACTAAATAGTACAAACTGACATTTACAGAACATTTCTCCCAATTGCTGCAGAATACACATTCTTTTTATCAGCATATGGGACATTCTCTAGAATAGACCATACTTTAGGCCACAAAACAAGTCTCAACAAATTCAAAAAAGTTGGAATCATATCAAATATATTTTCTGACCACAATGGAATAAAACTAGAAATCAATAATAAGAGGAACTTTGAAACAATGCTAACACACAAAAATTGAACAACATGCTCTGAAATGACCAACAGGTCAATGAACAAATCAAGAAGAAAATTTTAAAATGTCTCGAAACAAATAAAAATGGAAATAAAACATACCAAAATCTGTGAGATACAGCAAAAGCAGGACTAAGAGGGATGTATATAGCAATAAATACCTATATTAAAAAAGTAGAATGACTTCAAATAACCAACCTAACAATGTATCTCAAGGAACTAGCAAACCAAGAAAAAGACAGACCCAAAATTAGCAGAAGAAAAGAAACATTAAAGATAGAGCAGAAATAAATACAATTGGAGACTAAAAAAATACAAAAGATTAATGAAATAAAAAGTTGGTTTTTTGAAAAGATAAAAAAAATTCACAAACTTTTAGCTAGATTAACTAAGAAAAAATAGAGAAGACCCAAATAAATAAAATCAGAAACAAAAAGGGAGACATAACAACTGAGACCATGTTAGCAAGTACAAAGAATCATTAGAGACTATTATGAACAACTATATCCCAACAAACTCGAAAACCCAGAAGAAATGCATAAATTCCTGGACACACGCAGCCTACCAATATTGAATCATTAAGAAATAGAGAACCTGCCGGGCGCGGTGGCTCAAGCCTGTAATCCCAGCACTTTGGGAGGCCGAGGCGGGCGGATCACGAGGTCAGGAGATCGAGACCATCCTGGCTAACACGGTGAAACCCCGTCTCTACTAAAAAATACAAAAAATTAGCTGGGCGTGGTGGTGGGCGCCTGTAATCCCAGCTACTCAGGAGGCTGAGGCAGGAGAATGGCATGAACCCGAGAGGTGGAGCTTGCAGTGAGCCGAGATCGTGCCAGTGCACTCCAGCCTGGGGGACAGAGAAAGACTCCGTCTCAAAAAAAAAAAAAAAAAAAAAAAGAAATAGAGAACCTGAACAAAGCTAAGATGAGTAATGTTATCAAAGCAATAACAAAAAGTCTCCCATCAAAGAAAAGCTCAGGACCTGATGGTTTCACTGCTGAATTCACCAAATAATTAAAGAACCACTAATGCCAATTCTACTGAAACTCTTCAAAAGAAATTGAAGAGTGGGGAATACTTCCAAACTCACCAGCATTACACGGATACACAGGACGAGGACACACACACACACACACACACACACACACACTAAACCTATTGGCCAATACCCCGATGAACATTGATGCAAAAATCCTCAACAAAATACTAGCCAACCAAATTCAACAGCACATTAAAAACATCATTCATCATAATCAATTGGGATTCATCCCAGGAATATAAGAATGGTTCAACATATGCAACACAGTAAACGTGATACATCACATTAACAGAATCAAGAACAAAAGCCATATGATTATTCCAATAGATGCTGAAAAAGCATTTGATAAAATTCAACATCTCTTTATGATAAAAGCCTTCAACAAACTGGGTATAGAAGGAAGATACCTCAAAACAATAAAGGCATATATATATGTATATATATGAGACAAACTCCTAGCTAACATCATACTGAATGGGGAAAAATTGAAAGCCTTCCCTCTAAGATCTAGAAAAAGATAAAGGTTCCCACTTTAACCACTTTTATTCAACAGAATCCTTGGAGTCTTACCCAGAGAAATTAGGCAAGAACAACAAATTTCTGAATAGGAAATCAAAAAAGCAATCCCATCTACAATAGCTACAAAGAATATAAAATAAATATATAGGAATCAACTTAACCAAACACGTGAAAGTTCTACACAAGGAAAATTGTAAAACAGTGGTGCAAGAAATTGAAGAGGACACAAAAACAATGGAAAGATATTCCATGATCGTTAATTGAAAGCAATAATACAGTTAAAATGACAATACTACCCAAAGCAGTTTACAAATTAAATGAAATCCTTATCAATATTAATGACACTTTTCACAGAATTTCTTTTAAAAGCAATTCCAAAATTTATGTGGGACCACAAAAGATCTCCAAATAGACAAAGTCATCCTGAGCAAAAGGAACAGATCTGGAGGCATCACACTTCTTCAAGATATACTACAAAATTATTTTAAACAAATCAGCATGGTACCGGCATAAAAACAGACAAATAGGCCACTGGAACAGAATAGAGAACCCAGATATAAATTCATGCTTTTACAGCTAACTCATTTTTAACAAAGTTGCCAAGAACATACAATAAGTAAAGGACAGTCTCTTCAACAAATGGTGCTGGGAAAACTGAATAAACATATACAGAAGAATGACACTAGGCTCTTAACTCTCACCATATACAAATATCAAATCAAAATGGATTACAGACTTAAACGTAAAACCTAAAACTATGAAACTATTCGACAAAAAGATTGGAGAAATGCTTCAGGACATAGATCTATGCAAAGATTTAGGGCTAAGATGTCAAATGCACAGGCAACAAAAGCAAAAATAGAACAGTGACATTACATCAAGCTAAAGAGCTTCTGTGCAGCAAAGGAAGCAATCAACAAAGTGAAAAGGCAACTCTCAGAATGGGAGAAAATAGTAACAAACTATTCATCTGAAAGGGGATTAATATACAAAATATACAAGGACTTCAAACAACTCAACTGCAAAACAACAATAACAACAACAAAACAAAAATAATCTAATCTAATTTTTAAAATGGGCAAAAGAGCTGAATAGACATTTATCAAAAGAATTTATACAAATGGCCAACAAGTATATGAAAAAATGCTCAATATCACTAATTATCAGAGATATGCAAATTAAAACCACAGTGAGATATCATGTCACCCAAGTAAACTTGGGTTTTATAAAATGACAGGGAGCTGGACATGGTGGTTAATGCCTATAATCCAACATTTTGGGAGGCTGACGTGGGAGAATCACTTGAGCCCAGGAGTTCGAGACCATCCTGGGCAACATAGTGAGATTTTATCTCCAAAAAATTTTAAAAATTAGCCAGGCATGATGGCATGTGCCTGTAGTCTTAGCTCCTTGGGAGGCTGAGGTGGGAGGATTGCTTGAGCCCAGGAGGTCAAGGCTGAAGTGAGCTATGATCACACTATTGAACTCCATCATAGGCAACAGATTGAAACCCTATCTCAATGTGTGTGTGTATATATATATATATATATATATATATATATATATATATATATATATCATATATTTTTTTTTAAAGTAAAAAGACAAGGAATAATGGATGCTGGCAAGTGTGTGGAGAAAGGGGAGTGCTCAGCTGAACACAGTGGTGTGCACCTGTAGTCCCAGCTACTGGAGAGGCTGAGATGAAAGAATTACTTGAACCCAGGACTTCAAGACCAGCCTAGCCAGTATAGCAAGACCCTGTTTCAAAAGCAAAATTTTTAAATAGGGAAATGTTCATATGCTGTTTGTGGAAATGTAAATTACCACAGTCAATATGGAAAGCTATATGGAGGTTCCTCAAAAAACTAAAAATAGAACTATCATATGATCCAGCAATTCCACTACTAGATATATACCCAAAAGAAGGAAATTCGGTACACTGAAGAGATATCTGCACTGCCATGTTTATTGCAGCACTATTCACAGTAGCCAAAACATTGAATTAACCTTGGGGTCCATCAATGGATGAGTGGATAAGGAAATCATGGAATTTATACACAGCAAATTTTTACTCAGCCATAAAAAGATAAAGTCCTGCCATTTGCAGCAACATAGATTGAACTGGAAGCCATTATGTTAAGTGAAATAAGCCAAGCACAGAAAGACAAATATCACATATTCTCACTCATACGTGGGAGCTACAAAAGTGAATCTCATGAAGTTAGAGAATAGATTGGTTGCTACCAGAGGCCAGGAAGGATGGGAGAGAAGGAAGTATGAGAGAGTTTTATTAATGTGTACAAATATATAGTTTAATAGAAGAAATCAAACCAAGTGTTTGATGTATCAGTAGGGAGACTATTATATACAATAATCTATTGTATATTTCAAAATAACTAGAAGAGAACAATACGAATGGTTCTAGCATAAAGAAAAGACAAATATTTAAGCTGATGGATGTCCCAATTGTACTTATTTAATCCTTAAAAAATTATATGAATGTATTAAATTATCACATGTACCCTGAAATATGAAAACATTAGGTATAATTTTTTCAAATGTAAAAATGTTTTTAACTCAAAGATTATATAATAATTATTATGCAAACTTTTCCAGAAGATAAGACAAAAGGGAATATTGCTCCTATTCATTTAATACATCTAATGTAAGCCTATTATCAAAACCAGTGAAGGAGACAGTCTCACTTCTGAGCATAGACGAAAAAATCTAAAAGGAAACACAGTAGATCCTCATTATTCATGGGTTCTATATTTGCAAATTTGCTTATTCCCTAAAATTTATCTGTAACATCCAAATCAATATTTAGGGCATTTTCAAGATCATTGACGGACATGCACAGAGCTGTGGAAAATTTGCATCATCCAACATGCATATTCCCAGAGTGTTCTGGCTTCTTGTTTCAGCTCTCATACTGTAAATAAATGTTCTTTGAGTGGTCTATATACTGCCAAATTTTTCACATTTTTGTGCTTTTTATTGGTGAGTTTACTGTTTAAATTGACTTCTAAGCATCAAGCTAAAGTATAGTCTAGTGTTCCCAAGTATAAGAAAGCTTTGGCCGGGCGCGGTGGCTCAAGCCTGTAATCCCAGCACTTTGGGAGGCCGAGGTAGGCGGATCACGAGGTCAGGAGATCGAGACCAGCCTGGCTAACACGGTGAAACCCCGTCTCTACTAAAAATACAAAAAAAATTAGCCGGGCGTGGTGGCAGGCGCCTATAGTCCCAGCTACTCGGGAGGCTGAGGCAGGAGAATGGCATGAACCCGGGAGGAGGAGCTTATAGTGAGCCTAGATCGTGCCACTGCACTCCAGCCTGGGCAACAGAGCAAGACTCCATCTCAAAAAAAAAAAAAAAAAAAAGCTTTGTGTGCTTTAAGAAGTAAATATAGATAAGCTTTTTCAGGCATGATTTTCAGTCCTGTTGGCCTTAAACTCAATGTTAGTGAATCACCAATATATAGACAATAAAGTGTCTTAAAACAGAAACATGCATAAAATAAGGTTATGTATTGATTGATTGACAAAAATATTGCCAGAGACTCACAGGAACCTAACCCTGTATTTCTGCTAGGAGCAATGGTTCAGTATTTGCTTAATTTGATGCTCATGGTGACTTTATAGTAAATAAGTACTGTGAATAACAAGAATCGACTGTGTTCTAAATACTAAGATGCATTAAAAATGTTTTTAAGAATCATATCAAATTCAGCTAATTCTAAATGCAAAGACTGATTATTTAATATTTGAAAATGTATAAACGTAATGTATGACATTCACTATATAATCTTATTATTTAATACAGAAAAATATTTCATGGTATCAAATACTTGTTTACTATAAAATCACCTAGCAAACTACAAATACAAGGTAACGTCACTAACCTGATAAAAGGCATCTATCAAAAAGCTAGAAGCAAACACAATCATTAATGTTAAAACATTAGAAACTGTTATTTTAAATCCAATATGAGACAAGCATGCCTACTCTCAATGCTTCTATTCAATATGGCATCAGACATCCAAGCCAGTGCATTAAGACAAAAACAAGGAAAATACAGTAAGAGAATGAAAATGAAAGAAACGGAATTATAAAGACTTGCAGGCAAAATGATTCTCCAATTAGAAAATGCAAGAAAATCTATATAAAATTTATTGGAATTAATAAGAGAGTTCAGTAATGCTACTGGATCAATAAATACATCAGTTGAATTCCCAACAGGAACAAAAATATCAAAGTGTTATTTTAAAATAATATTTACCAATAAAAATACTTAAGAATAAAGCTTTTTAAAACATTTAAGATCTTTATAGAGAAATATAATAATACCTTATTATAACTTTTATGTCTTTATTATAAGGTATAAAAGAAGACTTAAATATAAGGGGAGATATGTCATGTACATGCATGCAAAGATTCAATATGGTAAAGATGGCAATTCCTGCACATCAATTTTAGACGACTTGAAGTCATCTGTGAAGGAACTGTGAAGTTCCATTCCTGTTAAAATAAGTGGATATTTTTAGGATTCCTGTCTTTTTTTATTGGTAATTTAGATCTCTTATGTATGCAAGAGTAATAGAATTCAAAACTCCTGTTTGGTAAAGCTTCAGAACTTTACTTATAGGTAAAATCAAAAGCCTGTAACCAGCATGTACAACATTATAATTGTGTAATTACCATCCAACTGTAGGGCCACTGCATTCTCATCCCATGATATCTTTTGTTCACATTTCTTGCTTGAGTCAACTGTGTCTTGGATATCTTATTTTGCTTCTTTTTAAATTTTACTTGGGTACAACCTCAAGTCAGTCTTTTATAAACGGTGTGTTACTGATACATTTTCTGATTTTTGTATGTCTTAAGATATCTTCATTATCCCTGTATATAAATGCTAGTTTATCTAGGTATCAAATTTCAAGTACAAAATCATTTTCCTTCAGAACCTCAATACATTGTTTTATTCTCTTCTAGCTTCAGTGTAACCACTGAAAACTCTGATGCAAATCTGATTTATATTTCTTTGTAAATTATATATATTTTATCTTGGCATATATAGAACCATCTTTGCAAAAATTATGACGGTGTGAGATATTTGACATAGAAAAATTATGACAGTGAAAGAGATCTGACCTAACCGACTCCATTTTGCTTCTAACCTCCAAGCTGCCCTTGTTCATTCCTAGACATACGTCAAGCTGACTATGGGAGGAATTTATAGTTTACCTTTAAAACCTCCTCCTTGCTTGGGGATCAAACCTACTTTGCAAAACTAACAAATTGGCCACAAGATTAGAAATTGTAACTTTGGAGTCATGCAGCCAGAAGACAAAGGATTCTTAACCTTCCCTTCCCAATTGCTGCTATAGATAAGATCACTATTAGGAAATCTAAGATTGGTGTTTGAGGTGTTTTTCAGACCCTGCATTTTGATAGACCAGCCGGTGCCACCCAGACCAATAAACTGGCTCATCTGGTTCTGTGGCTCCCTTCCAGGAACTGACTCAGTACAAGAAGACAAGCTCCAACTCCCTATGATTTCATCCCCGATCCCAAAAATCAGCATTTCCCATACTCTATCCCCCTGCCCACCAAACTATCCTTAAAAGATCCTTTCCTCTGAATTTTCAGGAAGGCTGATTTGAATAATAGTAAACTCCTGTCCTTCCACTTAGCCGGCTCTGCATTTATTAAACTCTTTCTCTATTACAAAAACCTGATGTTCTCAGTGTGTTGGTTTTTCTGGGCAGTGGGCAAGATAAACCTGTCAGGTGATTACATACTTTTAAGATACTCTCTTCTTGGTGTTTGAGTTTTATCCCTGCTTTGTAGTCCCTTTCAATCTGCAAACATATGTCTTTCTTTAATTCTAGGGTCCCTTTTAAGAGAAAACTTTCTTCTATTATTAGTTTGATTGTTACCCTCTGTTTGTTTTATTAATAGCTTTTTTTATTCATCCACATTTACAAACAAATATTGGAACACTTGCATTGATTTTATAAATTTATATTTTCTATCTCAGATATTTTGTTCCATTATTTTTGCCTGTGCCTCAATTTTTTCTTCTAACTCCTTGATTGACATTTCTTAGTTTGGTATTTATAATTTTTAATTTCCAAGATACCTTTATTCTATATTTGCTTCTTTTTCATAGCAGCCTGCTCTCATTTTATCAGTTGTATTATTTCTTAAATGTTTCCGAGGATAGAATTTCTATCTTTTGTTCTTTAGATTTTATGTGATTCTTCTAAAAATAATTATTCCATTAGTTCATGTTGGTCCTACCAAAAAGAAAAAAAATGTTTTTTTCTCAAATACCTACAGATTCTTAGTTGCTCATTCATATATATGAATTAATGACTAAGTAGCATAGGTTTCCTGTGTGTTCACATATATATGTTTCCTCAATGGTTTCCTTCTCTGAATGAAAGAGATCACCATCAGCTCTGTGTATGCAGGGACAGTATACCATTGACAGACTGCCTTTGCTTTATAGTTTGTACCTGAAAAGTGAGCAGGCACTCCCACCCTTCATTCCAAAATGAGGAGGGTTTTACTGTGAAGTTCCATTCCTGTTAAAATAAGTGGATATTTTTAGGATTCCTGTCTTATTTTTTTTGTAATTTAGATCTCTTATTATAACTGAAGGTTAAATTTCATAACTGCACATAAAGAGGGCCTGACTGGTTAAAGTGCCCCAAAACAATCATTTTAATAATCATTCCACTTGTTACTCCTTG
The DNA here is from genome assembly GCF_028878055.3 of Symphalangus syndactylus. Taxonomy (NCBI): domain Eukaryota; kingdom Metazoa; phylum Chordata; class Mammalia; order Primates; family Hylobatidae; genus Symphalangus; species Symphalangus syndactylus. Next base: position 100,617,011 of record NC_072447.2, read on the forward strand.
TACCTGCTTACTCTGAATTTGCAGCCTTTTTATGAAATTCCATCTATTCTGTAGCTTTCTCCTATGTCTGTACTTGGAAGTAACTTTTGATGTAGTTTATCCACCAGTAAAATGTATGTGCCTTTCCAAATCCAGAAATGCACATATATTTAAATGTGGTAAGGCCTATTCCTCTCATCTTTGGTGCTGCGACAAATTTATTACAATTTGTATTCCTTTACTGACATTTTAAATGGGGCATTTGGAAGGAGGGGAGAAAAACACATATGTTCAGCAAAAGCCAATACACATTATTTTTAGTTTTTATTTTTTTTCCTGTTTCTGTCTTTTCTTAACTTTTATCTTAAGTTCAGGGGTACATGTGCAGGATATGCAGGTTTGTTACATAGGTAAACTTGTGTCATGGGGTTTGTTGTACAGATGATTTCATCACCCAGGTACTAAGTCTAGTACCCATTAGTTATTTTTCCTGATCTTCTCCCTTGCTCCATCCTCCACCCTCCAAAAGGCCCCAGTGTGTGTTGTTGCCCTCTATGTGTTCATGTGTTCTCATCATTTAGCTCCCACTTGTAACTGAGAACATGAATTTGATGTTCTGTTCCTGCATTTGTTTGCTAAGGATAATGGCCTCCAGCTCCATCCATGTCCCTGCAAAAGACACGATCTTGTTCTTTTTTATGGCTGAATAGTATTCCATGGTTTGTATGTACCACATTTTCTTTATCCAGTCTATTATTCATGGACGTTTAGGTTAATTCCATGTCTTCGCTATTGTAAATAGTGCTGCAATGAACATATGCATACATGTGTCTTATAATAGAATTATTTATATTTGGGGGGGTGGGTCTGTACCCAGTAATGGGATTGCTGGATCGAATGGTATTTCTGTCTTTAGGTCTTTGAGGAATTGCCATATTCAATTTCTAGTTTTCTACCCATTTCCTTAAAAGACCTATATTATTGTAGATCCTGCCAAGTACTTATGTATGCTAGTGAGTGCATTGAAACCTGGCTGATATCTCAAGGATAAAGACAAAGGCAACCAAGTTGAAAGATGTTTTATGTTACCTTATGCATGTATGTGTAATTTCACATTCCTATGAAGAAGTAAAGATAAATATCTCCATATTTGGACTATAAATTTTATTAAGTATAAATAAGATGTGTTATTTTCCAAGACAGTGGATTGGAAGCAGTGTTAGCATGCCTCTCCCACTGGGAAAGATAAAATAGTGTGTAGAGATTCACACTGCAAACTTTTTTCCAAGAAACAACACAGGAACTTAACAGGAAGACTGAAAGAAACCACAGGCCCTTTGAAAGAATCATCAGACTGCAGCCCACACCATGAACCAGGTGAAAAACTGTAAGTCCCCAGGGTGTGAGATGTGGATAAACTGCCTCTGGCATATACACTCTCACTGGGGAACTTGGCAATGCAGGCCATAAGGGAAGGTCTTAACCCTACTAGCACTGGAGCTAATTTAGTGAGCGGTGGGGAGTATATGAGAAGAAGTGGCATCTGGATATGCTTTGCATGCACTCCCAGTCTCCAGCAGGATGGAGGGAAGCCATTCCTGATTCTACCTCACACGGGACCACCTAGAAGTCTTCCAACTAATTTGGGCAGTGGTCACTGGATGAGAAAACCTCTCAACTGAGATTTGCAATAAAATCTTGAGTGGGGATGAACTCCCTTGTGCAAAACTGAGGGGTGGGCGGAAAATGTGCCACAGCCATGGGCACAGGAGCTGGGTGCCCCTGCCTCATGGGCCGACCAAGTGGGGCATGACTCAGTTTCTTTTTTTTTTTTTCTCTTTTTTTTTTTTTTTTTTTAATTATACTTTAGGGTTTTAGGGTACATGTGCACAATGTGCAGGTTTGTTACATATGTATCCATGTGCCATGTTGATTTCCTGCACCCATTAACTCGTCATTTAGCATTAGGTGTATCTCCTAATGCTGTCCCTCCCCCCTCCCCCCACCCCACAACAGTCCCCGGAGCGTGATGTTCCCCTTCCTGTGTCCATGAGTTCTCATTGTTCAATTCCCACCTATGAGTGAGAACATGCGGTGTTTGGTTTTTTGTCCTTGCGATAGTTTACTGAGAATGATGGTTTCCAGTTTCATCCATGTCCCTACAAAGGACACGAACTCATCATTTTTTATGGCTGCATAGTATTCCATGGTGTATATGTGCCACATTTTCTTAATCCAGTCTATCGTTGTTGGACATTTGGGTTGGTTCCAACTCTTTGCTATTGTGAATAGTGCCGCAATAAACATACGTGTGCATGTGTCTTTAGAGCAGCATGATTTATAGTCCTTTGGGTATATATCCAGTAATGGGATGGCTGGGTCAAATGGTATTTCTAGTTCTAGATCCCTGAGGAATCGCCACACTGACTTCCACAATGGTTGAACTAGTTTACAGTCCCACCAACAGTGTAAAAGTGTTCCTATTTCTCCACATCCTCTCCAGCACCTGTTGTTTCCTGATTTTTTAATGATGGCCATTCTAACTGGTGTGAGATGGTATCTCACTGTGGTTTTGATTTGCATTTCTCTGATGGCCAGTGATGAGGAGCATTTCTTCATGTGTTTTTTGGCTGCATAAATGTCTTCTTTTGAGAAGTGTCTGTTCATGTCCTCTGCCCACTTTTTGATGGGGTTGTTTGTTTTTTTCTTGTAAATTTGTTTGAGTTCATTGTAGATTCTGGATATTAGCCCTTTGTCAGATGAGTAGGTTGCAAAAATTTTCTCCCATTGTGTAGGTTGCCTGTTCACTCTGATGATAGTTTCTTTTGCTGTGCAGAAGCTCTTTAGTTTAATGAGATCCCATTTGTCGATTTTGGCTTTTGTTGCCATTGCTTTTGGTGTTTTAGACATGAAGTCCTTGCCCACGCCTATGTCCTGAATGGTATTGCCTAGGTTTTCTTGTAGGATTTTAATGGTTTTAGGTCTAACATATAAGTCTTTAATCCATCTTGAATTAATTTTTGTATAAGGTGTAAGGAAGGGATCCAGTTTCAGCTTTCTACATATGGCTAGCCAGTTTTCCCAGCACCATTTATTAAATAGGGAATCCTTTCCCCATTTCTTGTTTTTGTCAGGTTTGTCAAAGAGCAGAACTGAAGGAAATAGAGACACAAAAAACCCTTCAAAAAATTAATGAATCCAGGAGCTGGTTTTTTGAAAAGATCAACAAAATTGATGGACCGCTAGCAAGACTAATAAAGAAGAAAAGAGAGAAGAATCAAATAGATGCAATAAAAAACGAAAAAGGGGATATCACCACTGATCCCACAGAAATACAATCTACCATCAGAGAATACTACAAACACCTCTATGCAAATAAACTAGAAAATCTAGAAGAAATGGATAAATTCCTCGACAAATACACCCTCCCAAGACTAAACCAGGAAGAAGTTGAATCTCTGAATAGACCAATAACAGGTTCTGAAATTGTGGCAATAATCAATAGCTTACCAACCAAAAAGAGTCCAGGACCTGATGGATTCACAGCTGAATTCTACCAGAGGTACAAGGAGGAACTGGTACCATTCCTTCTGAAACTATTCCAATCGATAGAAAAAGAGGGAATCCTCCCTAACACATTTTACGAAGCCAGCATCGTCCTGATACCAAAACATGGCAGAGACATAACCAAAAAAGAGAATTTCAGACCAATATCCTTGATGAACATTGATGCAAAAATCCTCAATAAAATACTGGCAAACCGAATCCAGCAGCACATCAAAAAGCTTATCCACCATGATCAAGTGGGCTTCATCCCTGGGATGCAAGGCTGGTTCAACATACGCAAATCAATAAATGTAATCCAGCATATAAACAGAACCAAAGACAAAAACCACATGATTATCTCAATAGATGCAGAAAAGGCCTTTGACAAAATTCAACAACCCTTCATGCTAAAAACTCTCAATAAATTAGGTATTGATGGGACATATCTCAAAATAATAAGAGCTATCTACAACAAACCCACAGACAATATCATACTGAATGGGCAAAAACTGGAAGCATTCCCTCTGAAAACTGGCACAAGACAGGGATGCCCTCTCTCACCGCTCCTATTCAACATAGTGCTGGAAGTTCTGGCCAGAGCAATCAGGCAGGAGAAGGAAATAAAGGGTATTCAATTAGGAAAAGAGGAAGTCAAATTGTCCCTGTTTGCAGATGACATGATTGTATATCTAGAAAACCCCATTGTCTCAGCCCAAAATCTCCTTAAGCTGATTAGCAACTTCAGCAAAGTCTCAGGATACAAAATTAATGTACAAAAATCACAAGCATTCTTGTACACCAATAACAGACAAACAGAGAGCCAAATCATGAGTGAACTCCCATTCACAATTGCTTCAAAGAGAATAAAATACCTAGGAATCCAACTTACAAGGGATGCGAAGGACCTCTTCAAGGAGAACTACAAACCACTGCTCAATGAAATAAAAGAGGATACAAACAAATGGAAGAACATTCCATGCTCATGGGTTGGAAGAATCAATATCGTGAAAATGGCCATACTGCCCAAGGTAATTTATAGATTCAATGCCATCCCCATCAAGCTACCAATGACTTTCTTCACAGAATTGGAAAAAACTACTTTAAAGTTCATATGGAACCAAAAAAGAGCCCGCATCGCCAAGTCAATCCGAAGCCAAAAGAACAAAGCTGGAGGCATCACGCTACCTGACTTTAAACTGTACTACAAGGCTACAGTAACCAAAACAGCATGGTACTGCTACCACAACAGAGACATAGATCAATGGAACAGAACAGAGCCCTCAGAAATGATGCCGCATAGCTACAACTGTCTGATCTTGGGCATGACTCAGTTTCTGTTTCCATGGGGAAGGCTTATGGCCTGGGGTGTTTTGAGTTCTGAGCATAGACTGCCTGGAGCCTGGCTAACTGCTGCTAGTGGAACACAGCTGGTGTGAGACCTGCCTTGCAATGTGTGTGGGAACTGGATGGGGCTTACTGTTGCCTGCTAATTCCCACTCCCAATGTGGACTCTTCCGTACAGCAGAGGAAGCTGCACTCTTCCCTATAACATTACCCCAGCAGCCAGAGAACTGCCCTCCAATGCTCACTGGGGCTGCTGCTTGCCCTGCACGTGGAGAGCCCTGACACATAGACTTTCCTGATCTAGCCCCTATCTGGCTTTACCCCTTAACAGGCCCTGGTAGCTTAACACAAAAGACAGAAACTTTTGGGACCTCTCTGGCCCCACCCATTGCCTGAAACACCAGAAAACCTCCCCGTGTAACATAAGGCAAGCACAGATCCCACCACTACCACCACAGCTGGGCTCCTTTGTAAGCACCAACTCCTGGCTGGAGGCCAACCAGCACAGTCCATGACAGCATCTGCAGGTAGAATAATGCAGTGCCCAGAAAGGAGAAAACTTGTGTGTGGCCTCAGCTATCATCATTGCCTGCATCACCCTGGCTAATACAGAGGTCCTGAGTCTGCACATTTGACTAGATCATTAACACTACAACCAGTATTTGAGAAATTCAAAACTCTAATGCTATTTATAACCAAGAAATTTCATAGTCTCCATCACTGCCATGCCATCCCCTTAAGAGCTTGTGGTGGTACACACTGCTATGAGACTTGAGGACAGGTCACATCACTGGATGTGACCAGACATCCCCAAACATCAGCCTGGTGTATGGCAGCCCCACTGGGTGGCTAGACCCAGAAAGGCAGCAGCATTCACAGTAGTTTGGTTCTCAGGGTCTGCTACTCCTACGGAAACAGAGAGTGCACCACATAAAGGGAACACTCTGTGCGACAAAAGAATTCAAATAGGCCTGCAGTCCCAGAACTTTCCACTTGCAGAAAGTTTCCTTCAGCAGAGCCACAGGTGCAGTGTTGGGCTCAGCGAGGAGTCTGTAGCTTTTCAACAGTCAGGCAGTCCTGGTGCTCATGAACAGCCTTAAAAAAGGGGAATTCTTTTCCCCATCATCTACCACTGCATACACAACTGGGGCTTCCCCCATGGGAGCTCGGCATGGGTGCACCTGAAGATAGCCTTTCTGGAACACTTCATGGTGACCAGATCCCCACAGGAGGAGTGCCCTCCCGATTCAGGTTTGTATGAGGGGTAGAATCACAATTCCACCCACCCTCCATGATATATCAGCATTTCTGCCGAAGAAAAGAGGTGCCTGTATGATCTAAGTAGCTGGAACACTGAGTCAGGAGGGTGACTGGGAGGAGGATCGCTTTCCTGCTAGTCTGGCAGGGAAACTGAGGTGGCTCCCTACCTTACCCCTGAAAAGACCTCAGTGCACTTCACTAAGAGCTCCCAAAACACCTCTGTCAAGGCTGGAACAACTGCCAACTGTTGGGTATTTGCATTTGCCCATTTGCTTTAGCAACAACCAGTTTTTACCTGTGGAAACCTCCACTACTGGCCTGAAGCATGAAGTGGTCAAACCAATAAATAAAATACTGGGTAATAAATAAATAAACAAGCAAACAAATGAATAAATAGGTGCACATCGCTGGGGAATGAGATAAGCTTCAAGAAACCTCTGTCATTCCAACCCCACAGGAGAGAGTGAATCTGCTCATACAAGGAGCACATTGCTACTACGACCAGCATCTGAGAAAGCCATTATACAAAGACTCTCTATAAATAAGCCATTCATATAGAGTCTTCATCCATGAAAGCAACAAATGCTGAATTACATTACAATAAACTATAAATATTAAAGTCACATCCTTAAGGGAGAAAAAAGAAATTAAAAAAACACAGTCAAACCAGAAACAAAGTTGAGTAATTAGAATATACAGTCTACCCAAATGAGAAGGAACCAGAAAAACAATTCTAGCAATGTGACAAAACAGGGTTCTGTAACACCCCCAAAAGATCACACTAGCTACCCAGCAACGGGTCAAAACCAAGATTAAACCTTTGAAATGCCAGATAAGGAATTCAAAAGGTTGATTATTAAGCTACCCAATGAGATACAAGAGAAAGTTGAAAGCCAACATAAAGAAACTTAAAAAACAATTCAAAATATGAATTAAAAAATTAGAGATCTGGATATTATAAAGAAAAAACAATCAGAACTTCTGGAAATGAAAAGCACATTTAGGGAATTACAAAATTCAGTGGAATGTTTTGGCAACAGACTAGACCAAGTAGAAGAAAGAATTTCAGAGCCTGAGGACAAGGCTTTTGAATTAACACAATCAGACAAAAATGAAGAAAAAAGAATGAAAAGAAATGAACAAAGTCTCCAAGAAATATGGGATTATGTATAATAGCCAAACCTAAGAATCACTGGTGTTCCTGAGAGAGAAAAGAAAGCAAAATTTTGGAAAACTTATTTGAGGGAATAATTGAGAAAAAATTCCCTGGCTTTGCTAGACATTTAAACATCCCAAATATAAGAAGCTAAAAGAACTCCTTGCAGATTCATTGCAAAAATGACATCACCAAGGCATACAGTCATCAGACTATCTACAGTCAGTGTGAAGGAAAAAATTCTAAGAGCAGGAAGACAAAAGCATCAGGTAACCTATAAAGGAAAAACTATCAGACTAACAGCAGACTTCTCAGCAGACACCTCACAAGCCAGAAGGGATTTGGGTCCTATCTTTAGCCTCCTTAAACAGAAGAACTGTCAGCCAGAATTTTGTATCCAGCAAAACTAAGTTCCATAAATGAAGAAGAAATTGTCTTTTTTCAGACAAGCAGATGCTGAGGGAATTTTCCACTATCCTATGAGCCTTACAAGAAACACTAAAAGGAGTTCTCAATCTTGAAACAAAAGGTTGACATGCAACAGAACAGAACCTCCTGAAAGCATAAAACTCACATGACCTAAAGAACAAAACACAATGAAGAAAACAAAGTATCTAGTAACAATCAACATGATTAACGGACCAGTACCTCACATCTCAATATTAACATTGAATGCAAATGGTCTAAATGTTCCACTTAGAAATACACATTGGGAGAATGGATAAAAAGTCACAAACCAAATATCTGCCATCTTCAAGATACTCACCTAACATGTAAAGCTTCTTATAGGCTCAAGGTACAGGGATGGAAAAAATAAATTCTATGCAAATAGAAATGAAAAGTGGGCAGAAGTAGCTGTTCTTGGATAAAACAGACTTTAAATTAACAATAGTATAAAAGGAAAGAGAAAGTCATGTATGATGAAAGGTTCAATCCAACAAGAAGATATTACAATCATGAATACATATATACCTAACCCTATAGCTCCCAGGTTCATGAATAAATTACTAGTAGACCTAAGAAAGCAGATAGACATCAACATAATAATAGTGGGGAACTTCAACAACCCACTGACAGCACTAGAAAGATCAACGCAGAAAGTTCAGAAAGAAACACTAGAGTTAATCTACACTCTAGAACAAATGGACATAACAGATATTTACAGAACATTCTACCCCAAAAGTGCAGAATATACATTCTTTTCATCAGCACATGGAACATTCTCCAAGATAGGCCATATTATAGGCCACAAAACTAGTCACAATAAATTTAAGAAAATCAAAATCCTATCAAGTATCTTCTCAGACCACAGTGGAATAAAACTGAAAATCAACTCCAAAAGGAACTCTCAAAACTATACAAATACATGGAAATTACACAATCTGCTCCTGAATGACTTTGGGTTAAAAATGAAATCAAGATGGAAATTAAAAAATCCTTTGAAATGAATGATAATAGTGACACAACTTATCAAAACCTCGGGGGTACAGCAAAAGCAGTGCCAACAGGAAAGTTTATAGCACTAAATTCTGACATCAAAAAGTCTGAAAAATCACAAATTATTAATAACAACCTAATGTCACACCTCAAGGAACTAGAGAAACAAGAGCAGATCACATCCAAAGCTAGCAGAAGAAAATAAATTACAAAAATCACAGAAAATCTAAATAAAATTGGAACCAAAACATTCAAAAGATAGATGAAACAAAAAGTTTTGTTATTTGAAAAGATAAACCAAATTGATAGACCATAGCTAGATTAACTAGCATGAGAAGAGAGAAGATTCAAATAACCTCAATTAGAAACGAAAATGGAGACTTTACAACCAAGACCAAAGAAATACAAAAGATCATTTGAGACTACTATAAATACCTCCATGCATACAAACTAGAAAATTTAGAGAAAATAGATCAATTTTTGGAAATATACAAACCTCCTGGCTTGAATCAGGAAGAAATACAAATCCTGAAAAGACCAATAACAAAGCAGTGAGATTGATTCAGTAATTTTAAAAATTGCCAGCAGCAACAACAAAATGCCCAGAGCCAGATGGATTCACAGCTGAATTCTACTAGACATTCAAAGAATTGGTATCAATCCTACTAAATCTATTCCAAAAAATTAAGAAAGGGAATCCTCCCTAAATCATTCTATGAAGCCAGTATCACTCTGATACCACAACCAGGAAAGGACATAATAAAAAATGAAAACTACCAACCAATATCCCTGAGGAACATAGATGCAAAAATCCTCAACAAAATACTAGCAAGAAAAACCCAAAAGCACATCAAAAAGATAATACACCATGATAAAGTGGGTTTCATCCTAGGGATGTAGGGATATTTTCACATAAGCAAGTCAATAAATGTGATACATCACACAAACAGAATGAAAACAAAAAACATATTCATCTCAATAGATACAGGAAAAGCATTCAATAAAATCCAGAATTTCTTTATGAGAAAACCCTCAACAAACTAGGCATCGAAGGAACATACCTCAAAATAATAAAAGCTATATATGACAAACCCACAGCCAACAACATACTGAATGGGGAAAAGTTGAAACTATTCCCCCTAAGAATTGGAACAAGACAAGGGTGCCCACTTTTACCACTTCTATTCAACATAATACTGGAAGTTCTAGCCAGAACAATCAGGCAAGAGAAAGAAATAAAGTGCAACCAAATTGGAAAAGAGGAAGTCAAATTATCTCTCCTGTCCAGTGATATGATTGTATACCTAGAAAATCCTAAAGACTCCTTCAAAAGACTTCTAGATTTGATAAATGAGTACAGTATAGTCTCAGGTTACAAAATCAATGTAAAAAATCAGTAGCACTGCTATACAGCAACAACAACCAAGCTGAGAATCATATCAAGAAATCAATCCTTTTTAGATAGCTTTAAAAAAAATACATAGGAATATACGTAACCAAAGAGGTGAAAGGTCTCTACAAGGGGAACTACAAAACACTGCTGAAAGAAAATAGAGATGACACAAATGGAAATACAACCCATGCCCATGGATTGGAAGAATCAATATCATGAAAATGACCATACTGTCCAAAGAAATCTACAAATTCAATGCAATGCCCATCAAAATACCATTATGATTCTTCACAGAACTGGAAAAAACAATCCTAAAATTCATATGGAACCAAAAAAGAGTCCACATATTCAAAGCAATACAAAGCAAAAAGAACAAATCTGGAGGCATCACATTACCTGACTTCAAATTATACTACAAGCCTATAGTTGCCAAAACAGCATGGTACTGGCATGAAAGTACATACATAGACTAATGGAACAAAATAGAGAACCCAGAAATAAAGCCAAATACAGCCAACTGATCTTTGACAAAGCATACAAAAACACAAATTGAGAAAGGGGCATCCTATTCGATAAATGGTTCTGGAAAAATTCACAAGCTATATGTAAGAGAATGAAACTAGATCCCTATTTCTCACCTAATACAAAAATAAACTCAAGATGGATCAAATACTTACATCTCAGACCTGAAACCATAAACATTCTAGAAAAAAACTAGGAAAAACTTTTCTGGACATTGGCCTATACAAAGAATTTATTACTAAGACCCCAAAACCAAACATAACAAAAATAAATAAATGGGTCTTCATTAAACTAAAAAGCTTCTGCTCAGCAAAATAACTAATCATCAGAGTAAACAGACAACCCACAGAATGGGAGAAAATATTTGCAAGCTATGCATCTGACAAAGGACAAGTATCCAGAATCTGTAAGAACCTCAACCAAATCAGCAAGAAATAAGCAAATAATTCCATCAAAAAATGGGCAAATAACATGAATAGACATTTATCAAAAGAAGATATACAAATGGCCAACAAATATATGAAAAATGCTCAACATCATTAATCATGCAAATTAAAACCACAGTGAGATACCACTCTACTCCAGTGATCATAGCCACTACTAAAAAGTTAAAAAAAAAAAAAAAGATGTTGGTGTGGATGTGGTGAAAAGAGAACACTTCTACACTGCTGGTGGGAATGCAAATTAGTACAACCTCTGAAAAACAGTATGGAGTTTCTTAAAGAAGTAAAGGTAGATCTACCATTCAAACCAGCAATCCCATTATTGGGTATCTACCCAAAGGAAAAGAAATCTTTATATGAAAAAGACACTTGCATGCATATGTTTATCACAGTAAAATTCACAATTGCAAAGATATGGAACCAACATAAGTGCCCATCAACCAATGAGTGGATAAAGGAAATGTCACATATATACACCATGGAATACTACACAGCCATAAAAAAGAATGAAATAATGTCTTTTACAGCAACTTGGATGGAACTGGAGGCCATTATTCTAAGTGAAGTAACTCAGGAATGGAAAACCAAATAACATATGTTCTCACCTATAAGTGAGAGCTAAGCTATGGGTATGCAAAGATATACAGAATGGTATAATGGACTTTGGAGACTCAGAAGGGAGGAGAGTAGGAAACGTCTGAGGGAAAAGAACTACATATTAGATACCATGTACACTACTTGGGTGATAGGTGCACTAAAATCTCAGATTTTACCACTATACAATTCATCTACATAACCAAAAACCACTTGCATCCCAAAAGCTATTAATATATATATATAAAATTAATAAACACATAAAAATAAACCAAATGTAACTGTTTATACATACTTATACACTAGCTATTTTTCTGTCATTGACAATCTTTCTCTTTTGCTCATGTAGCTTACAGCCATGATTCACTCATTCAACAAGAATACAGCAGTGAACAAGAGAGATCTCTGATTTTTATGAAATTTACAAACTGTGATAAAGATACACCATAAACATGTAAGCCAACAAACAACGAAATAATGAAAAATTGTATAAGTGTATACGAACAAAACAAGTTACATATGAAGACAGCAAATAGGTTTCTGAGATTGAAAATATAGACTGTTATAAAAGCAAAAATGATTCAATTTCCTACCACCCATAGTAGTAGAAACTGAGGAATTGAGAAACATTACTGACCTTTTCAACTCCCTGGAAGTCACTGGCCAGGCTTTATGTACCAGGCTTTATATACTATGTCACAACTCAACATATGCCATCCAAAAAGATGCTAAGATTACATCTGTTTCTTTATCCTGAAGCTAATATTCAATCTATACATCTCTCTTGAAAATAAATATGTAAACTGGTGAATAAAACAATATTCACTTACCAGAAATGTGCCAGATTAAATGATGGAGGGAAGGAAAGAATCTGCAAAAATATATTAATATGGAGACACTAATGAGCTTTAAAATGATGCACTGTGAACTTACTAGGTGAAATTGGCTATCTGCCAGTCCCAGTAATAATATTCTGTGTACCAAATGGCATATTTGAGGTCAGAACAAAGTTTACTCCAAAGCAGTCAAACATTTCATTATTACTTTTGCTTTTATCCCTTAATTTTTCAAAGGTTTTTTAAGCATGTTCTCATCAATCAGACTTAAGGTGTCTTGCTAGAATGTGTAAAGACAACAAACTGAACATAAATTACAATTCTATAACACTAACTGTCTGGCTTTAAAATGTTCTCAGCTTAAATACAAATTGAGTGCAAATTCATTCCTCCCTTTCCTTCCTGCTCCTCCCACCCCACCCCACTCATTAGCACTAACTCTGAAACCGTGACATTTATAGGCACACACAAGGAATCTTACATATTGTAAATCTATGAAAAACTGATTTTGATCATTTTTTTGCGTATATTTTCCTTCATGACCTTTTACATAAATCATGACTGTGACAAAAGGGTCAGTTTGTTTCTTCATATTGATATCTACTTGAAAGGAAAATCTCTGAGAATATAAAGCTTTTACATAGCTTTGTGATCATCATTTTAAAATACTCGTATTTTTCACCATGTAAGAAGCAAGGAGAGGTAAGAAGATGACTGTAAAATTCAGCTTTTCCTTTTCAAATTTAATCCATAGCAAATTATTGAACTACACTGGAGTTCTGATATATATTTATCTGTTGTCTTTCAAATTTCACATTATTATTAAAATGCCTCAAAATGGTTACATTAAAATTTGATTCTAGTGTATTAATTTTTAAAATGTAAGCCAGTTACTTGTTTTAGATCTTTTATTTTTTCCAGCCGGTGTGCCAGAAGAATGTATTAAAATTGCAATGTATATTTCTCTTATATATATATATATATACTAAATATTGTCCATTCAAGGCACACTAAAATGTTAATTCATATTTATATTTTGTCTGATACACACAAAATTCACATTTTTAAAACAGAAAAGATGTGCATTTTCAAGAAACTGCTATACCTAATGGTGAAATTTCTCCTTGCTGTGGTTTCATTTAAACAAACCTGTAAAAAAAAAAGCCCTTTTAATTTTGTAATAACAGCCTAAAATAAAGACTAAAGTAAAAACTAAAATAAAGAAAAATAAAAATTTTTTATATAACATAAAACTTACACTCAAAACTATGTTTATTCAAAACCTTTTGAAATTTCTCAGACATTCTGCTCGGTAAATTTGCATCTGGGAACCTTCTTTTTATTCAAAATTCTCATAATGTTCTGCAAATACTAAATCAATTTACATCTGAATGAAATGTAAGTACCAAAGATGTATGTAATCGACATGACAGTTGAAGAAAATTGTATTCTAGCATATCCTAAAAATTAGGGGCTGTGATTTCAGAGAACTACCAATCCAATTGTATCTGAGTTCATTCTTTGTTGTGAAAATTCTGCAAGAAATGTTTATTTATAAACAGAAGCCTGTTTTTCAAATTACTGATGTATAAAAGATTACTCAATTTATTATCCTTGGAAAATGTGATTAATTTTAGTAATAGTCCTGGTGCAAGAATGCAAAATACTAAAAGGATTTCTATCAGTGACTTTTATTTGTTCACCAAGATGAGACTTGAGGGTTTTCACAGAGCTGTTCCTGCAATAATTATATCTTAACCAAGTCAGCAGGAGTCTAACATGCCTAGTCTTCCTACAAGGAGGATGTAGCAATTGAAATATCGATAGCTGTACTTTCTTCCACAGTGTTCCCCAGATACTGGTCTATTTATATTTTAATTGTCATAAGAAAGTTTTATATTATACAGTACGCTCCATCAGAAGTTGTATTTAAGTTCATAAAAATAATAGAATATGAGGCAATAAATAAAAGTGCTTTAGAACACTAGCCTTAGAATGAGACTGATCTGGTTTTTTAATCCTATTCGAGAACTCCCCATGCCTGTGAACTTGAGTAAGTTAATCCAAGTCTTATTTGGGTGAGTTAATCTCCTTATTTTTCACTTGCCTCATCTCTAAAATGGGTATTAGAATTTCTCTGTCACTGGATGTGAGAATTACATAAAATAATGCATTCGATGTGCTTAGAACAATGCCTGCTACATAGTATATTCTTAATAGATATTATTGATATTTGCTACCTAACAAAAGCATATTAGTATGCAGTGTAGCAGTGAAAAATGAGAATTATTGTATAAGAAAGATTGTTCTGTCAGTTACTATTTCTGTGATCTTGAGCAATTTATTGAAATTTTATGTGCCTTAGTTTTTTCACACATAAAATGCAAATAATAGTACCAATTATCTCATAGGGTTGTTGTGAGGATTTGAATGAGATAATTCATGTAAACTGTTTAACATAGTGGCTGAGACATAATTAACACTCAGTAATCTGTTCTTGTGTGTGTGTGCGTGTGTGTGTTTAATTCTTAGTATCTTTCAGACTCCACCTAGCCTAATAACATGGAAAAATTCTCACTGTGACAAATCAAACTGTTAACAACATTTTTAAGAAAACTAAAAATGTGTGTACCTTATACAGCTCATTTTCTATGGAAAGTCTTCCAGCTAAAGTTTAATGAGTGGAAAGAGAATAAACAAAGAACAAGATCAAAGAGCAGTGACATTTGCCAGGTTCTAACATCTTTATTATTAGATTCCTTGGGATATATTTTAATAGTCCAATTTCACCTATAAGCTCAAATAATTTCTAATATCATTTTATTAAAAATGTACAAATGCGTGTATCTAGATGTAACCATAAACTTTTAAATATATGTACAAAATACCATGGCATTAAAGGCTCTGACAGAGATTTTCCACCAGAAGCACCCTTTTATTCACACTCGTCTAAAAAAAAAAAAAAAAAAAACCCAGTTCATCCATTCTTTAAAGCCTACATCAAAAACCAAATCCTCACTGAAGCCTTCCCAGATTCCATCATGAAAAAGTCACCTTTATAAATTTTCATGGCTCTTTCATTAGTCATATTTTAATCACTCATAAAATCTACCTCTTTCATTTTTTCTGTATTTCTGTGTTTCTCTTATTTCCCAATTTAGGCTATAATCTGATGGAAGGCCCAGACTGAGTATTTTTATTTATCTTACAAATCATCTAGTCCAGTGTCCTGGACATAATGAACACTTTGATTATTTTGTATAATCATAAAATATTATAAATAGAAAATGTCAGAGGTAATCATATAATTCAAGAATTCTAATGATAACGTTATGGAAGATAAGAAACAAAACTAGCTATATTTTAAAATATCCATAAATATAAAAACTCAATTCAAGTATAATTCTACCTCTTATATAACAGAATCAGTTTCACCCTCTGTTGGAAATTATGATATTTTGGGTTGAAATGTCTGCACACTTGTTCTCTTCACTTTTTAATGCTTTCTCCAAAAATTATTTCTTTTTCACTTTCACTGTTGACTACAATGATACAGTTAGTATTTCTTATAGAGGCAACTTTCCTTTCCGGGTAGTCTTATCAATAGTTGTGAAAAGAAATTTTAATACACAGGCTTAAGTTTCAGCTTTGAAAGTTATTGTTTTTCTCCATATCATGTAGCTCCAACACAAACCAAAAGCATAGAACAAAAATCTGCTTCAAGTCATAATGGAATAACTGAAACCACACTTGCCCTCCTAACATAAACAAATAGAAAACTGACCAAAACATATGAAACCATTTTTAGAAACTGATCAAACAGCAGCATAGGACTAGGATTCAAGAGACAAGGGAAACAAAAGAGATGATACCTATAATCACTTTGGCTCTACGCCAGTGAGGTACTTTCCATATCAGGATATAGAGAGGGAAAACCCAGGCAGAGCATAGCTGAGATTCACTGATTTGAGGAGACAGAAATCAGGGCGTGGGAGATTGCTGGAGGTAAAAATTACAGAGCTCCATACTGGAAAGGAAGGGTATTCACAGAAAAGAACTATAAATATCTGCATAGGGATCTATGTGTGTTTGTTGCTGAACATTATGCATAGAATGAAACAATATGAGGTGAGGCAAATAATGACTGAGGAGCCATAAGGTGGAGATTATACATTGGAGAGTTGCAATTAAGAGTCATGTCATTCAGTAGAGACCAAGGGAATGTCTTGCTCTAGTAGGGAGGCTAAATTAGCAGTAGAATAAAAGGCTATGCTGGAACCACTCTAGTAAGCTTAAAAGGAAAACTCAAAAGGTTCAGCCTGTTGCACTAGTAACATAATTGCCTGCCAAAAAATATAAAAGCATTTTAAGACAACATAACAAAAGGTAGCACTCAACAAATTAAAATTACCATGTCCTTGAAAAAGGATAGACATGAAAAAGAAGAAAAATATGACCCATAAGCAGGAGAAAGATCAGTCAATAATGACAGAACCTGAAAACACAGACATGATGGGATAAACAATAGAAATTTTAAAATGGCTATTATAAATATGCTAAATGATAAAAGAGAATAATAAACACCATTAAAAGAGAAATGGAAGATAGAAAAAGAACCAAATGGGACTTTATAGATGAAAAACACAATATCTAAAATAAAGGTATATTGAATGGGCTTAAATAAAGACAATATAGGAGAAAAGCTCAATGAATTTGAAGACAAAGCAATAGAAACTTTTCAAATTGAAGCATGGAGAGTAAAAAAAAAAAAACTGAAAAATCTGAACTGAGCCTTAGGGACACATGGAAAAATATTCACTAACCAAACATACACGTAATTGGAACTTGCTTTGATATTTTTGTAGAAAAGACCTGTCCAGAGGGACAAAGGTAAAAATAATGCCAGATTATTGTTCAGAATATCTGCAATCCAGAAGACAATGAATAACATCATCACAGTGCTGAAAGATAGAACACTCTCCAACAA
Organism: Symphalangus syndactylus; assembly: GCF_028878055.3. NCBI lineage: Eukaryota > Metazoa > Chordata > Mammalia > Primates > Hylobatidae > Symphalangus > Symphalangus syndactylus. Next base: position 100,634,508 of record NC_072447.2, read on the forward strand.
GAGTCTATATTCAGTTGAAAAATATGATGAAATACTCTGTCAAAGAAATATACGCTAAAAGAATTTGCAGCTATCAAGTCTTTACTACCAAAATGTTAAAAGAAGTTCTTCAAGCAGAAGGAAATGATACCTGGAAGAAATTTGTTTTCTATAGCAAGGAATGAAGAGCTACAGCAATAATAAATGCATGGGTAAATGTAAAAGACTATTTTCTCATTTTAAATTTCTTTACAAGATAATTATTCAAAGTAAAAATAATATCAAACTATTGTGCCATTTATAATGTATGTTGCAGCGGGAAGCATAATCTTATAATAATCTTATGCATTGTTATATAATAGTATTTGAAGGTAGACTATGAAAATGTAAATGTACATATCATATACTCTAGAGTAAAATATATGAGATATATTGAAAAAAACATAGTGGTAGTTTTAAACCCAACTATATCAATAATTGCATTAAAGGTAGTCTAAACACTCTAATTAAAAGGTAGTCAGAATTGCTTTTTAAAAAGACCTAATGATATGACCTGAAACATGTACTTTAAAAGATAAAAATATAGTTCCAATGTAAAAAAATGAAAAAGATAACATCATCCAAACATTATTCATAAAATGAATAGAGTAGCTATATTAATATCAGGCAAAGTAGATTTCAGGAGAAAAAATATTGCCAGGTAAAAGAATAATATTTCCTAATAATTATAAGTTAATTCATTTAGAGTGTATAATAATCCTAAATGTATAAGTACCTAGTTATAGAGCTTTAAATACATATAGAAAAACTGATATAACTGCATGGATAAATAGACAAATCCCAAATTGTCATTGGAAATTTCAAAATTCATTTCTTTGTAATCAATAGAACAAAGAAAAAGAAAATAAGGATGACTATGGAAGACTTAAACAATACAACAAATCAACTAGACTGAACTGAAAATGTATAGAATACCTACCCAACAACAGAACACACATTTGTTTCAAGTTCACATGAAATAGCCATAAATTGAGCCAGAAAACTTCAATTCATTACAAAGTAGTGAAATCATAGAGACAATGTTTTCTGACCATACTAGAATTAAATTATAGATCAACAGCAGAAATATATTCCCAGTCAACCCAGCAGAAGATAGCTAAATTTTTATGGTCTTCACGTGTCAGAGGACAGAGCTGGAGACAAGTAGAGTGGCTGGAAATTAGGAGTTAATCTTCAAAACAAGGAAATTGCAGAGAGTAAGAGTTAAAACTCTGCCCAAATCAAGAAATGACTGCAAAATTATCCATGTACAAAAGACAAGTTGGAGGGGCCAAGCTGAAAAGAAGTACTCATGGAAGGCTTTAAGAATAGAGCAACAGTGTTTTGTACATATTTTATTTTGAGAGTGGATATTCTTACCTTCTCATCTTAGAGGGAAATAATCCGAATATTAGCTGTAGATTTGTCCACAGTTGTCCTTTACAGCTTGAGGAAGTTCCCTCCTTTTTCTATTTTTTCATCATGAGCGGATATTGAGTTGTCGTTGTTTTATTGTATTTGTTTTGCTTTGTTTTTGTTTTGCCTGTTCTCAAATTGCCAACTTTTTCTCACCCACAGTATACAGTGGCTGATATCTCTGCTCCATTATTAAACAAAAAGTTAACTGTAAAACGGCCTCAGGCAGGTCCTTTAGGAGGATTCCAAAAGGAAGCACTGTTATCATAGGAGATGACAGACAGCTCCATGTGTGTTATTTTGCCTCTGAAGGTCCTCCAGTGGGACAAGATGTGGAGGTGTAAGTCAGAGATATTGGTGATCCTGACCTGATATAGACCTCTGCTAATATGTATATCTGTGTCTTAGTTTTTAACAAGAAAGTTTTAAAAGTAAAAATAAAATTAAAACAAAAAAAGCTTACATAATAAAGATATTAAAAATATTTTGTATAGTTGTACGTTTTTATGTTTTAAGCAAAAGTATTATTACAAAAAAGTCAAACAGTTAAAAATGTATAAATTCATAAAGTAAAAGGGTTATAGTAAGCTAATGTTAATTTATTATTGAAGAAAGAGGATTTTTATAAATTTAGTGTAGCTTAAGAGTACAGTGGTTATGAAGTCTACAGTACTACACAGTAATGTCCTAGGCCTTTACATTTACTCACCATTTACTCTGACTCACCCAGAACAACTTATTGTCCTGAAACTTCCATTTCTGGTAAATGTTCCTTATACAGATATACTATTTTTAATCTTTTATATTGTATTTTTATTATACCTTTACTATGTTTGCCATACTGAATACCTTAGGCAATTGTAGCAATACAATTGTAGTAGGCTATGCCATCTAGGTTTGTGAGAGCACACTCTATGATGTTCATACAACAAGCAAATCACCTAAAGACACATTTCTCAGAACATAGTCCCAACATTAAGGGACACATGTCTGTACATATAGAATAAAAAAAGAACACTAAATCTTACCTCACACCATACACAAAAATTAACATGAAATGGCTCATAGGGCTAAAGATAAAAGCTAAAGCTATAAATCTTTGGGAACAGGGGTAGATAAACCAAACATGGCCCCTAAACCACATGTGGCCTACTGTCGGTGTTGGCAGGCACTTAAGCTAAGGAATTTTTTAATATTTTTAAAAGAGAAGAGGAGAGGAAAATATGCAACAGAGACCACATGTAAACCTCAAAGCCTAAAATATTTGTTATCCGGTCCTTCACAGAAAAATTTTTCTGACCAAATTACAGAAGACAACAAAGGAGGACTTCTTTCCAACCTATAGATGGTCAAAGGGTTCATACATAATACACAAAAAGCACAAATCATAAATGAAAACATCAATAAAGTGTGTATCATACAAATTAAAAACTAACTTCAGCTCTTTGAAATACTGTTATTAATATGAAAAAGCAAGTAATCGACTGGGAGAAAAGATTCACAATTCACATACCTGTTGTGGGACTTGTATTCAGAGTGTATAAATGCTTCTTACAATTCAATAATTTACAAAGCACAACAAACACATTGGGAAGAGTTTTGAGAAGACACTTCACAATAGAAGATATGTGTGTGGACAATAAGCCCATGAAAAGATGTAAACCATCATTAGTCACTCAGGAAATGAAAATTAAATGTACAATGGTGAAATTTATCATGGCTAAGATTTTTTAAAGATTTAAAATGCCAAGTCATGGAGATGATGTGGTACAATCAAAACCCTTGTACCCTGCTGTTGGGGATGTAAAATGGTACATAACTTTGGAAAAACTTTGGTTGCCTGTGGCCAGGTTTAGAGAGAACAGACTAGAAAGGGAGCTTAAGGGAATATTTTGGGTTATGGAAATATTGTATTTTTTCATTATTGTGATGGTTACACATGCCTACACATATGTCAAAACTCATTGAACTGTCATTTAAAATGGATATACCTTATTGTATATAAATCGTAACTCAATAATTCTTTTAACTTAAATGCATATGAGAAAAGCAAGTAAAGTAATATAGGTGAAATAAAGACAAAATTTCAGGGCCTTGTTTTAGGCTACTTTCCAAGCGAGCTATTTCCCTGAAACCTTCGCAGAACTCATAACAAGGGTACCTCATTTACTCAGCCTGCTACTCTAAACTCCTCATGGGAGGGAGCACATGAGTAAAGGAGGTGGGAACTGGAGTGCACAAGCACTGGAACTGGCGAGCCGCTTTGGCACTGGCAGGCGCGAACTCTGTGTGGGCCCCGTGGCAGCATCCAGATGGTAGTGCCTGCGACCTCCACATCCCCAGAGGGTGTGTTACAGTGCTTTTTTAGTTCTGCCATCCAGGGACAGCATAAGTGTTCACAGCTCAGTGGGCCCTTTGCCTTTTCACGTGAGGTGGCTGTCCTCTGCCAGCAAGGGCAAAGAGCCAGTTTGACAGCCTTTTGTATCCACACTCGTGGCTCACAAGCTCTTGTCCAGCATCCAGGAAAAATGAGGTCACATGAACAAACTGAAGGATGGTAAATGCAGGGGATTTTATTGCCAATGAAAGTGGCTCTCAGTGGGAAGGGGAGCAGAAAAGGGGTTAGGGAGGTAGGTAATCTGCCCCTAAAGTCCAGCCATCTCCAGTCGTCAAGCTGTCCCTCTGAAGTTAAGCTGCTTCTCTCCAACATCCAGCCATAGTCCCTGACGTTCAGCTGCTTTTCCTCTCTTCTGGCTGAGTCTGGAGCTTTTATAGGCACAGGACTAGGGGTGGGACAGGCCATGGATAGTTTAGGAAAAGTCAACATTCGAGTAGGAAAACAAGGATAGAAGTTCTCACTTTGGGCTGTGGGTTTCAGGCTTTTTGGCTTGAAGGTGGGGTTTTGTTGGGGACCCACCCTTTCCTGCCTAAACTTTCTTGGCCCCCTGTCCCTATCACCTTCAAAAGTAATATAGGAAATTCTCAAAGGAAACTCCATTAGCAAAAATTAAGTGAAGAAGCTGCCAGGAATATCTTCATAGAAATTTCTCAGGAAGAAGGCTAGAGGAAGCTGGTTCCTAAATAAAGGAGACACTGTTGACTGTCTAGTAGTTATTAATACCTATTACTTGGTGCTTAAACCACAATTTATTCATGAGTCCAATCTCTCTACCATGGACTCAGGGGTAATACCTGAGTATTTTAATATAATCATGGTGATCTCTTAAATATGGCCAATGCTTGGTTTATAAGTGGGCATGTGATTCATTTTTGGCCAGTGAGGCATAAACAGAGGTCTATTGGAGGTTTATGGTAAAGAAATTTTTCTTCTTATACAGACACAGAGAAGAAAAAAATATCCCTCTTTTTCCATTGGGCATTGTCCTTTCTGGGCAGCCATCTTGTAGCCAAGAGGGAAAATAGCCCAAGGCCAATATTGTCACATGGAAGGTATCAGAGCAGAATGGCAAAGAATCTGGATCTTTCATGATATTATTGAGTCAATTAAATGACCTACACAGGATATGCCTAGTCTCAATTTCTTATAATGGGGGAAATAAATTTCTTCACTGTTTATACCACTTTTGTCTAGGTTTTTTGGGGATTGAAGAAGATGAAGACATTGCAACTAATAATGACACTGCTACTACGGCTTTAGGAAGGAATGCACTAAGGAATAACCAGGTAGCTCGGTGGCCAGAACTATCCATACAGCAAACAACATTTCAAAAAAAACTTATTGACATCACGTTAAGAATGGAAGATAAACTACTATAAAGATCTAGAGTAGACTAAACCTAAATAGGCTCCATTTGACAAAAACACAGCTTAAATGAAAAGAAAAACAATAGTTTGTGTTAAGTATTTGTGCACCCAGGCTGAGATGGAAAATTGAGATAATTATAAAAACAATTTTCCTTTTATTGAATTACTTGGGCCTTTTTTGAAAAATCTGTGAGTTGCATGTAAGTACATTTTGAGAGCAAAAATAAGGGTACATGTGAAATGCATACACTAATGAAATTATTTTTATGTGAAATGGATTTCTCAATTATAAGTGCTACATTTAACTTTCTAAGGTATTTAAATGAACTTATTCGGTCACTTGATTTTGCATATGTAGACAGAGATATAAAGTTTCAGCTTTAATTATAAGTAATACAAACAACATGGACCTCCTCTAGCACTTGTAAAATTTAGCTGTGCTAAATAATGATAATCCTTACTATGTTTCAAATACTCCCAGAGGTACATATACAGTAACATTATTCTATCTGCTTTGCAGGGAGAGTAAACAGAGAAGGTCTCAAAAAAAGAACAATTAAGTGACTTACCCTAGATTATTTAACAGAAATGGCCAGATGGAATTGGGAACAGAATTAGAATCAGAATTCAGTCACGGATTGATCTTCAGCCTTTTAACAAGAATACCAAACTTCATACTTTCCAGAAAAGAAAGAAATGACAACATGCAATACTTTGAAAAGCAGGGTTAGTTTATTTGCAACTGTGAAAAATACATCAGTTTGTTTTCCAACATACATCTCCAAAGCAAAGCAAATGAGGCCAGATAAGCAGGAGGGCATTGTACTTCTTCAGTTGCAGGAAATAAACTGGTTGAATATCAGCCTTTGAATATTGAAGTGTTCTCTGAACAATACATTAAAAAAGAAGAAAGTAAGGTATTCTAATCAATGGGCTAAGTAAGCAGCTGAGACAAGCAAGAGTTACAATTCATAATTAAACAATTGCATTGACTTATTTATGTGGGACATATGGCAAACTAATTTTATTTGCAGAAACGGATAAAGAAGATGACACAGAGCCACACCGCAGGACTATTTTGATAAAGAAGGAAAAAAGCGGCCAGACGCGGTGGGTCACGCATGTAATCCCAACACTTCGGGAGGCCGAGGCGGGCGGATCGCGAAGTCAGGAGATCGAGACCATCCTGGCTAACACGGTGAAACCCCATCTCTACTAAAAATACAAAAAATTAGCCTGGCGTGGTGGCGGGCACCTGTAGTCCCAGCTACTCGGGAGGCTGAGGCAGGAGAATGGCGTGAACCCGGGAGGCGGAGCTTGCAGTGAGCCGAGATCGCGCCACTGCACTCCAGCCTGGGAGATAGAGCAAGAATCTGCTTCAAAAAAAAAAAAAGAAAAAAAGAAAAAGGGAAAAAGCAAACATAATGAAAAGCAATGTATCATCAAAAGAAAATCAGAAGTAAAGAATTTAAAGTCCTAAACTCTTTGTGGTAAGGACAGGACAAATTTAGAGTTCTATCCAGGAAGACAGCACATGTAAATAAATAGTCTATCCTCTCTGTTTGAAAGATAATTCCAAAAACAAAACACACTATCCAAGATACACATGCACATTTACAGAATACATATTTGTCATGTCTATACATAATTGAAGTTTATTTAAATGACTGAAACAGACTAAAATAAAATAAATGTCTATTTCTAATTAAAAGTTATTTTCTATGCTAGAAAAATATCCTAGGATACTAACTATATTTAATCAACATTTATTCCTTAATGTCTATTTCATACTCTTGAGTTAACATTTTTTCTATTATTTGAATCTGTTCCTCAAGCCCTGTTTCCTCACACATAAAGATTTTCATAACTCAGGCCCTTGCTCTGTCCTGTAGTAATTCATCCTATAGTTTTCTGCTACTAATGGGATACTTTGTTACTCTTCCCTTCCTCTCTATTCTCTATATAGGAGTCCAATTTGAATAGATGTTTCTAGGTGCACTCAACATTTGACAAAGTTAGAAACCATGGAAAGTGCACTTAATATTAGCCTGTCAAAGCCCCAGCTTATTCATGACTAATAGGCCCTTAGATGAGTAAATAAACCTCACTGAGCATTCATTTTCTCTAGCTATGAAAGCTGTGTAACAGTACCTCCAGCCTAGGGTTGTTAGAATTCCATGAGAGGACGTATATAAAAGTATTGTACTTTGAAAATGGTAATGTACTACCATTAGTATAAATGTAGGGCACTATTGTTCCTCTACAAGCCAGGAAGACTAACTCCAATTAGGGGTGAGAATTCAAAGCTCTGAATTGTAGCCAGTGGGACAAACAGGTGTGAGACACCTCTCACATTATACTACACATGGGGTCACCAGGCATTGCATCAGGCCTAATAAGTCCTGTCCCACAATGCAGATTGTAGAAGACCATGTTTATGGGAATAAAAAAAAAAATGTCTTTTTAGCTCTCTATCCTATTTGTATTGAAAATAATCTCAACTAAATATATCTTGCAGAGAAGTTATTCACATGAGTTTCAGATACCACCTGCATGCATGAAAAATGCATAGGTCTGTGTGGGTGTACGTATGTCGATGTATTAGGACTGGAATTTTGGTGCTGCCATAGTATTTCGATGATGCCTGAAGTGCCTGTTTAATATCCTAGAAATATGTGATAGAAATGGCATAGAACTATTTTCTATTCTTAGTTAAGTATATTTTTCAGATTGTATTAGTTCTACTTTTTACATTTTAGTGAACAATTGTATTTTTATTGTTAATTATTAGCTTTCAATTGAGACCTCAAATTCACAAATTTGACTTCTTTACTGATAGTGGTCCCCTGAAATTATTGCGTTCCATTTTTAAAAAGCTTTGTTGACATATAATTCACATACTTTTAAACTGTACATTTCAGTGGTTTATAGTATATTCACAGTTGTGCAATCATCACCACAATCTAATTTTAGAAGATTTTATTTTCTTTTCTTTTCTTTTTGAGACAGAATCTCACTCTGTTGCTCATGCTAGAGTGCAGAGGCATGATCATGGCTTACTGTAGCCTCAACCTTCCAGGCTCAAGTGATCCTCCACCACAGCCTCCCAAGTAGCTGGGACTATAGACACACCACCATGCCTAGCTAATTTTTATGTTTTTGGTAGAGATGGGGTCTCATCATGTTGGCCAGGCTGTTCTCAAACTCTTGATCTCAGGTGATCCACCCACCTCGGCATCCCAAAGTGCTGGGATTACAGGCGTGAGCCACCATGCCCGGACGTAGAACATTTTCATCACCCACAAAAAAACTCTGTACCCATTAGTAGACACTCTACATTCCCTTATGGCATCCCAGCACTCAGTCCTAGGCAACAAATACACGAATATCTGTCTCTATAGCTTTGCCTAATCTGAACATTTAGCGTAAATGGAACCACATAATATATGTTCTTTCGTCACTGTCTTCTTTCACTTCGCATAGTATTTTCACAGATTTTCCATGTTGTTTCATATATCCTTACTTCATTGCCCAATAAGATTCCATTATAGGGATATAGTACACTTTGTTTATACATTTATCTACTTATCAGTTTATGGACATTTGGATATTTTCCTACGTTGGGGCCATTATAAATTATGCTGCCATGAATATTTGTGTGCGTGTTTTTGTGTAGTCATGTGTTTTCATTTCTCTTGGGTATATATCTATTAAAAGTAATGGCAAAAACCGCAATTACTTTTGCACCAACCTAATTGAAGGTGAATTGCAGAATCATATGATAATTTTATGTTAACTTTTTGAGGAACCACCAAACTGTTTTCCACAGTGGCTGCACCATTTTACATTCCCAGCAGCAATGTGTGAGGGTTCCAATTCTTTTACATCCTCAGCAACATTTGCTGTTGTCTTTCTTTCTGATTATAGCCATCCTAGTGGGTGTGAAGTGGTATCTCATTGGGATTTGCAATTGGAAACTGGATTTGCAATTGATAGCATTTCCCTGATGGCTTATAGTGTTCAGCATCTTGTGTTTATTGGCCATCTGTTTAGAAAAAAATGTCTATTGGCCGGGCGCGGTGGCTCACACTTGTAATCCCAGCACTTTGGGAGGCCAAGGCGGGCGGATCACGAGGTCAGGAGATCGAGACCACGGTGAAACCCCGTCTCTACTAAAAATACAAAAAATTAGCCGGGCGTGGTGGCGGGCGCCTGTAGTCCCAGCTACTCGGAGAGGCTGAGGCAGGAGAATGGCATGAACCCGGGAGGCGGAGTTTGCAGTGAGCCGAGATTGTGCCACTGCACTCCAGCCTGGGTGACAGAGCAAGACTCCGTCTCAAAAAAAAAAAAAAAAAAAAAAAAAAAAAAAAAAAAAAAAAAAAAAAAAAGAAAAAATGTCTATTCAGATGCTTTGCCCATTTTTACAATTGGGTTATTTGTCTTGTTATCATTTCATTGTAAGATTTCTTTATATATTCTGGATACTAGACGATTTTAAGATGCATAACTTGTAAATACTTTCTCCCATTCTGTGGATTTTCTTTTCATTTTTTGATCATTTCCATTGCACAAAAGTTTTTAATTTTGATGAAGTCTAATTTATCTATTTTTTGTTCTGTTGCTGTGTTTAAATGTCATATTTAAGAAACCATTCCCTACCTATGTAACAAACCTGCTCATCCTGCACATGTACACCTGAACTTAAAAGTTGACGAAGGAAAAAAAAAAGATTTTTGATGGAGAATCTTGTAGTCACTAGTTCATACACTGTGAAGTTTAGGATTATTGAAGGTTACCATCTGCTGTTTGTTTGACAATTTATAAAAAATAAAGTGTTCATTGCAGTTTAAAAAAAAAAGAAACCATTGCCTAACCCAATATCACAGCTCCCACTCATGTCTCTTAAACTTTGCTTTTTTAAAAAACATAACAGCTTTATTGATATAATTCACATACCACACATTTCACAATTTAAAATGTACAATTCAGTGGTTTTAAGTCTATTTAACTTTTTTCCCATTTTTAAAATTGGGTTTTCTTTTTGTTGATGGGTTTTAAGAGTTCACTGTATTGTCTGGATATTAGATCCTTATCAGCTTTGTGATTTATAAATATTTCTCTAATTTTATAGGTTGTCTTTTCACTTTCCTGATAATGTCCTTTGATTCACAAAAGTTTTTAATTCTGATCAAGTCCAAATTCTAATTTAAATATTTAAATCAATAATAGGTGAGACTCATGGTATGGTCCATCCTGGGGCAAAATTCCTGTCTTCATCTGTGAAACTGTGAAGCCAGAAAACAAGTTATCTTGTTTCAAAATACAATGGTTGGATAGCCATGAGATAGATATTCCTGTTCCAAAAGAACAGGGAGAAAGAGCAAGAAAAGAAATATCCACAGGTCCGAAGCAAGTCCACAACCCAACAGGAATAATTGCATTAGATTTCAAGGCCTGAGAATATTCCTCTGTGGCTTGATGCTCTATGCTCTGCATCTATGGCTCTGCCTTTACAGTAATTTTTTTCTTCACTTTGTCCTATTTCTTTCTCATTCAGTCCAGGCTGGCAACATTTTTTGTTAATATAAAATTATTTTAAAATGTATTGGTCTCCTGTCCAACTTAGTGATTCAAGCCATTAGAAAAGAGGGTTCCCCACAGATACTTCCTGAATAAATACATATCTGTTCATGATTTCTACTGAAATTGTTGATTAAATCCATAAGACACCTAATCTCTTAGTAAGTGGTTGTCCAACCACACACCATTTCTAGAGCCACTATCTGGATAGGCTGAGAATTTTCCACATGATCAGGTACTAGTGAAGTAGTCTCATTGCCTGGGGTAATACCCAAGGTTTGTTATCTCACAGCCATGGAGATCAAGGATGTGGACACACAAAGAGTGAGGTTAAGAGTGGAAGTTTAATAGGTGAAAGAAACAGAATAGCTCTTTGTTATAGAGAGGGGTCTGGGAAAAATGGGTTGCCAGATCCCCAGTGAAATGCAGGGTGTTTTATAGATGAGCTGGTGGGAAGGCAGTGTCTGATCCTCATAGGGTGCAAAAAACTGGTTAGGACCACATGTGCCATTTGCATAGGGTAGGAATCTCTTGCATCCCCCACCCTAATCTTCTATTATGCAGGCAGTTTCTCTACCTGAGCTGTGCTGTGTTGCCCATTTCTTTTTTACTGTACATGTGCTAACAAAAAGGGAAGATGGAACCTCCATGTTGAACATGCCTGGCCCCCAGGTACCCCTTTTCTATTGGCACAGCTGCCAGCATTCCCCAATGCAAGCTTCCAGCTTGCTTATATATGCTTGCAGCTCAATTTCAAGCTGCTCTTTGTTAGGAAAAGAATAATTTCTTGGGCTGTTTTTTTGTTAGAAGGGAAGCTCTGCTGAGGGTTCTTTTGCCCTCACTACCTGCCTAAATAATTTATTTCTGCCTCCTGTGTTACTGGTTCCATTGTGCTTAATAGTTCATTCACCAATTTATATCTTTCCTCTTGCATTTTACTATAAGCAGTGAAAAGAAACTGAGTGGCACCTTCCACATTTTGTTTAGAAATCTCCTTGGCTAAACATCCAAGCTCATTGCTTACAAATTTCACTTTCCTCCTAGTGATAGAATATAAGTCAGTTAAGACTCGGTCACCTTATAATAAGAATCACCTTTCCTCCAGTGTCCAATAACATGGTCATTATTTCAAGTCCTCACCAGAAGTACATTTAATGCTTATATTTCTACCAGTTCTTCAAAGCAATTGATGAATTTTCTATTAAACACTTCAGACTTCTTCCAGGCTCTACCCATACCCAATTAAAAAATCAACTCCACATTTTTAGTGTATGTTTCAGCAACACCCTACTCTCTAATACCAAAATTTGCATTAGATGCCTATGTCTGTCATAACAAATTACCACTAACTGTGTGGCTTAGAACAATAGAGATTTATTCTGTCCCAGTTCTGGAGTCTAGAAGTCTGAAACTAAGATGCTGGCAGGGCTATGCTTTCTCCACAGGCCCTACGGAAGAGTTCTTCCTTGTCCCTTCCAGCTTCTGGTAGTTCTTGGCAAAATCTGGCATTCTTTTCCTTATATATGCATCTTCAATCTGTGTGTCCATTGTCATATGACATTCCATTGGGTATCTGTATCACTTTACCTCGTTTTAAAGGACATCGGGCATATTGTATTAAAGGCCAGCCCTACTCCAGTATGACCTCATATTAACCAATTACATTTGCAATGGTCCTGTTTCAAAAAAAAAATGTTATGTTCTGAAGTACTGATGGGGGACATAATTCAATCCATAACATATATGGAGCTGTGTGTGTATGGGTATGTATATATTCCTTGGGATCTTATATATATATATAGGATTATGTTATCTGCAAATGCATATAGTTTAACGTTTTTTCTTCCAATTTGGGTGCCTTTTATTTCTTTTATTGCCTAATTGCTCTAGCTAAAACTTCCAGTACAGTGTTGAATAGCAGTGGTAAAAGTGGGCATCCACATCTTATTCTTAATTTTCAAAGGAAAACTTTCAGGCTTTCACCATTAAATATTATTTTAGCTATGGGTTTTTCATAATTGCTGTTTATCATGTTGAAGAAGTCCCCTTCTATTCTTAGTGTGTTGAGTGTCCCTACCATGAAAGGGTATTGAATTTTGTAAGATGCTTTTATTGCATCAATTAATTAAGACATTTTTTCTTCATTCTGTTAATGTGGTATATTGCATTGATTGCTTTTCTCATGTTGAACTACCCTTACGTTACTGAGATAAGTCTCACTTGGTCATGGTGTATAAGCCTTTCACTATGCTGGTGGATTCTCTTTGAAAGTAGTTTGTTGAGAATTTGGCACCTATATTCATAAGGCACATTTGCTTATGGTTTTCTTATAGTGTCTGCCTGACCTTGGTATAAGGGTAATGTTGGCTTCAAAAAATAAGTTAGAAAATGTTTCTTACCCTTTTATTTTTTGGAAGTGATTGAAACAATTGGTATTAGTAATAATTTAAATTTTTGGTATAAATAAATTAAATTAACCAGTGAAGTCATCTGGTCCCAGGTTTCTCTCTGTTGAAAGGTTTTTGTTGTTGATTCAATCTTTTTATTTTATATAGGTATGTTAAATTTTCTATTTCATCTTGGTTCAATTTTGATAAATTACACGTTTCTAAAAAATTTTCTGCTTCATCTAGGCTTTATAATTTTTTCAGGTACAATTGTTCTAGTACTCTCTAATAATCATTTGTAATTCTTTAGGTCAGTGGCAATATTTCCATCTCATTTCTAATTTTAGTTATTTGCATCTTTTCTTTTTTCCCTTGTAAGTTTAGCTAATGGCATGACAATTTTTTTGGTCTTTTCAAAGAACCAACTTTTGGTCTCACTGAATTTCTCTACTTTTTTTTACTTTCTATTTCATTTATCTCAGCTCTAATTTTTATTGTTTTCTTCCTTCAGCTAGATTTGGGTTTGCATTGCTCTTGCTTTTCTAGTTCATTAAAGTATAAAGTTAAATTATTGACTTGAGATTTTTTTCTTTTTTAATGTAGACAACTTTAAATTTCCCACTGGTCACTGCTGTTACTGCACTCTTTAAGTTTTGGTATATTTAGGTATATTTTGTTGTTTAGTTCTGTTCCTCAACAAAATACTAGCAAGCTGCATTCAACAGCATATTAAAAGGATCATTCACTGCCACAAAATGGAATTTCTTTCTGCAGTGCAAGGATGGTTCAACACACAAAAATCAATAAATGTTATATATCACATTAACAGACTGAAGGATAAAAATCATATGATTGTCTCAATAGATGCAGAAAAGGCATTGGACATAATTAAATATCCTTTCATAATAAAAAAATCTTCAACAAATTAGGTAGGAAAGGAATATACCTCAAGACACTAAACACCATATATGAGAAGTCCACTGCTCACATTATACTCAGTGGTCAAAAGCTGAAAGCTTCTCCTCTAAGATCAAAGAAGACAATTATGCCTAATATTGCCACTTCTATTAAACATAATACTGGAAGTCCTAGCCAAAGCAATTAGGCAAGAAAAAGAGATGAAAAGCATGTAAATTGGGAAGGAAAAAGTAACAATCTCTATTTGTGGATGACATAGTCTTATTTACACAAAACCCTGAAGACTCCACCAAAAACCTATTAGAACTAATAAGCAAAATCAGTAAAGTTGCATGCAGGATACAAAGGCAACATACAAATATCAGTTGTGTTTCTAGCCAAAAAATAAATTAACAAATAAATCCCATTTACAATAGCATAAAAAATAAGCTGCATAAAAGTAAATTTAGCTAAGGAAGCAAAACATCTATACATTTTAAACTATAGAACATTGTTAAAAGGAATTGAAGAAAACACAAATAAATGGAACGATATCCTGTGTTCATGGATTGAAAGAATATTGCTAAAGTGTCCATAACACCCTTAGTGAACTACAGATTCAACACATCTCTATCAAAGTTCCAATGGCATTTTTTTTTACAGAAATAGATAAAATAATATTAAAATTTATATGGAACCACATAAGACCCTAAATAGCCAGTGTAATTTTGAGAAAGAAGAACAAAGCTCGAGTTATCAATCTTCCTGATTTTAAATTCAAAGATACAGTAATTAAAACAGGACGGTACTACCATAAAAGCAGACACATGACCAATGGAACAGAATAGAAAGCCCAGAAATAAAACTAAGGAAAAAGCTATCCACTAATCTTTGACAAGGGTACTAAGAATACACAATGGGAAGAGGATAGTTACTTCAATAAATCGTGTTGAGAAAACTGGATATCCACATGCATAAGAATGAAATTGGACCCTTATTTTACGCCATACACAAAATTCAACTTAAAATGGATTATAGGCCTAAACATTAGACCTAAAATCATAAAATTCATAAAAGTAAACATAGGGAAAAAAACTTCTTGTTATTGGTCTTAGCAATGATTTCTTGGATAAGACATCAAAAGCATGGCATTAAAAGCAAAAATAAGAAGTGAGACTACATCAGACTATAAAACTTCTGAACAACAATCAACAACAACAAAAAGGGCAGCCTATGTAATTGGAGAAAGTCTTCACAAATCATTTCTCTGATAAGGGCTCAATATCAAAAATATATAAGGAACTTACACAACTCCATAGCAAAAAAAAAAAAAAATCCAAGCCAATTAAAATGTAGACAAAAGACTTGTATAGACATTTCCACAAAGAAAACGTACAAATAGCTAAGAGGTATAAAAAATGGTGCATGACCTCATTAGTCATCAGGGAAATGCAAATCAAAACCACAATGAAATATCACCTTACATCTGTTAGGATGGCTATTATTTAAAAAAAAATAGATAATAAGTGTTCATGAGGATGCTGAGAAAAGGGAACCCCTGTACATTGTTAGTAAGAATGTAAACTGGTACAATCATTATGGAGAATAGTATGGAGGTTCCTCAAAAAATTAAAAATAGAACTATCATATGACCCAGAAATCCCTCAGCTGGGCATATACACAAAGAAATTGAAATCAGTATCTTGAGATATCTGCACTCCCTTGTTTATTGTAGCATTATTCACAGTAGCAAACCTATGAAAACAACCTAAATGTCTACTGATGCATTAATAAATAAATGAAATGTAAGATAGAGAGATAGAGACAGAGATACAGATAAAATGGAATATTACTTAGCCTTAAAAAATGAAATCCTAGGCCTGGTATGGTGGCTTATGCCTATAATCCTAGCACTTTGGGAAGCCAAGGCAGGAGGATTGCTTGAGCCCAGGAGTTTGAGACCAACCTGGACAACATAGCAAGATTTTATCTCTGTGAAAAATAGAAATTAGCGAGGCCTGGTGGTGTCTGCTTGTGGTCCCAACTACTCCAGATGCTAAGGTGGGAGGGTTGCTTAAGCCTGGAGGTTGAGGTCGCAGTGAACTGTGATTACATCACTGGACTCTAGCCTGGGTGACAAAGTGAGACCCTGTGTCAAAACATAAAAATAAAAAATTGAAATCCTGCCGTTGTGACAAAATGTATGAAGCTGGGGGGCATTATGCTTAGTAAAATATTCCAGACACAGAAAGACAGCTATGATCTCACTTATATGTTAAATCTAAAATTGTCAAACTCATAGATGCAGAGAGTAAAATTGTGGTTGCCACGGGTGGGGGAAAGGGAGAAATAGGGAGGTGATGGTCAAAGGAGAGAAAGTTTCAATTATGCAAGATAAAATAGTTCTAGAGATCCACTATACAGCGTAGTGCCTATAGCTAACAATACTGTGCCGTATACTTGAAATTTGCTAAGAGCATAGATCTTCATCTTACTACAAAAATAGTAATAAAACCAATGGGAGGTGATGGACGTGTTTATGGTCTCAATGGTGGTGATGGTTTCACAGGTATATACTTACCCCAAACTCATCAAGCTGTATGCATTAAATATGTACTGCTATTTATATTTTAATCATACCTCAATAAAAAGATTTTTAAGAATAAAATAAAAAATTGAAAAAGAATAATGCCTGGCACAGAGTAGATATCAATAAATATTCATTGAATAAAAAAGTCATTTCAATGAATTTTAATTAAATAATGATAAGCTATCTTTAAAACTCAGTACATTAGCCTTATTTGTGATTTATCACTGTCAACAGCAGGAAATACCATGGCCTACATAGGAGTGTCCTATCTTGGAGGTCAGTAGGTAAACATTTATAATATACTGATTTGCACTTATTTTTATCTCATATCTTTTTGAGAATTAAATAAATGCTAAAGATAAAATGTAACAACTTAAAAAAGGTAAAATGCTAAAAGTTATTCATTCAAGAAGAGATATATTAACAAAGAACAGATAAGCCATAAACTAGATAATGAGATACTCAATAAAAGGTAATAGGATACTATCAAACATTCAGAATAGAAATGGAGCTTATAAGAGGGAAAAAGGGCAAACTAAGGAGAAAAAGTGATATCTAAAGAAGTCTAGAACTCTCCAAGCATGGGATGGAGATATATATATTATAAAATACAAATATTTTAATTTTGTGAGTACATAGTAGGTGTATATATTTATGGGGTACATAGATATTTTGATACAGGCATGCAATACACAATAATCACATCAGGATAAACAGGGTATCAATCACCTCAAGCATTTATCCTTTTTGTTTCAAACAATAGAATTATACTCATTGAGATTTTTTTAAATGAAAAATAATATTAGTTTTTACTGTAGTCACCCTGTTGTGCTAGCAAATACTAGGTCTTATTTATTATTCCTATTTTTTGCACTCATTAACCATTGCCCCTTTCCACTCACACTTACCCCCTGACTACCCTTCCCAGCCTCTGGTAACCATCTTTCTACTTTCTGTCTCCATGAATTCAACTGTTTTAATTTTTAGCTCCCACAAATAGTGGGAACATGCAATGTTTGTCTTTCTGTGCCTAGTTTATTTCACTTAACATAATGACCTCTAGTTCTATCACTGTTGTTGCAAATGACAAGATCTCATTCTTTTTTATGGCTGAGTAGCACTCCATTGTGTATATGTACCACATTTTCTGTATCTATTCATCTGTTGATGAACACTTAGATCACTTCAAAATCTTGGCTACTGTGAATAGTGCTGCAATAAATATAGGACTGAGGGTTATCCCTTTGATATACATATTTCCTTTCTTTTGGATATATACCTAGGAGTGAGATTGCTGGATCAAATAATATCTCTATTTTTGATTTCTTTTAGGAACCTCCAAACTGTTCTCCATAGTGGTTGTACTATTAATAATTTACATTCCCATCAACAGCATATGAGCATTCCCTTTTCTCCACATCCTTGCCAGCATTTGTTATTGCCTGTTTTTTGGAAAAAAGCCATTTTTAACTGGGGTAAGATGATATCACAATGTAGTTTTGATTTTCATTTCTCTGATGATCCGTGATGTTGAGCACCTTTTCAAATGTCTTTTTGCCACTTGTATGTCTTCTTTTGATAAATGTCTATTGAAATCTTTAGCCAATTTTTAAATCAGATTATTAGATTTTTTTCCAAAAGAGTTGTTTTAACTCTTTATATATTCTGGTTATTAATGCCTTGTCAGATTGTTAGTTTGCAGATATTTTCTGCCATTCTGTGGGTTGTCTCTTCACTTTGTTGATTGTTTCCTTTCTTATGCAGAAGGTTTTTAACTTGCTGTGATCCCATTTGTCCGTTTTTGCTTTGGTTACCTGTGCTTGTGTAGTAATATTGCTCAAGAAATCTTTGCCTAGACCAATGTCCTGGAGAGTTTCCCCAATATTTTCTTGTAGTAGTTTCATATTTTGAGGTCTAAGATTTAATCTTTAATCCATTTTGATTTGATTTTTGTTTATGGTGAGAGATAGGGTCTAGTTTCATTTTTCTGAATATGGATATCCAGTTTTGGAATAGATATCTTGATACTCTACAATAGAGGGAGATTTTGATACAAGTCTGTCTTGGATGAGTTGGGTGAGGGGAATGATCTAGGCATGTATGGGCAGATAATTGTTTTAGATAGCAAATCTGACCTCATTGCTCCAACTGTTTATTTAAGATTAAATCAAAGTGCTTCTTGGAATATATTCTTTCAAACACACCTTATTATGAAAAGGTCTAGTTTTCTAATCTTATATCAGTATAACATTCAGATGAATCATAAAGCAGGAATAGTGGGAGAAATGGTTTAAAAAGTAAAAGAAACCTTTCTGGGCTTCATGTCTATGGTTTATTCTAAGATCATTAAACATTACTTATGAAAACTATTTCATTTTAAAAATAAGTATAGGGATACGCATCCAAATAGAACCTCCTTGACACATAAATCTCACAGGGCCTGTAAAACAATAACACAATGTAAAAAACAAAGTGTCTAGGTAACAACTAACATGATGAATAGAACAGTACTTCACGTCTCAATAATGTTGAATGTAAATGGCCTAAATGCTCCGTTTAAAAGATACGGAATGACAGAATGGATAAAAAAAAATGAACCAAATATCTGCTGCTTCAAGAGACTCACCTAACACATAAGGACTCATATAAACCTAAGGTAAAGAGATAGAAAAAGATACCTCATGCAAATGGAAACCAAAACAAGCTGGAGTACCTGCTGTTATATCAGACAAAACAGAATTTAAAGCAACAACAGTAAAAAAAGACTAAGAAGGGCATTATATAATGATGAAAGCATCATTCCAAAAAGAAGATATTACAATCCTAAATTTATATGCACCTAACACTGGAGCTCACAGATTTATGAAATAATTACTACTAGACCTAAGAAATGAGATAGACAGCAATACCATAATAGTGGGAGACATCGATACTCCACTGACAGCACTAGATGGATCATCAAGACAAAAAGTCAACAGTCAAAAAAAGAAAAATGGGCTTAAACTATACCCTAGAACAAACTGAATTAACAAATATTTACAGAATATTTTTCCCCACAACTGCAGAATGTACATTCTTCTCATCAGTCCATGGAACATTCTCCAAGATAGGCCATATCATAAGCCACAAAACAAGTTTCAATAAATTTAAGAAAATCGAAATTATATCAACTATATTCTCAGATCACAGTGGAATAAAACTGCAAATCAACTCCAAAAGGAAACCTCAAACTATACAAACACATGAAAATTAAACAATGTTCTCTTGAATGATTTTGGGGTTAATAATAAAATCAAGATAGACATTTAAAAATTCTTCAAATGAATGATAATAGTGACATAACTTATCAAAACCTCTGGGATACAACAGAAGCATTACTAAGAGGAAAGTTCATAGCCTTAAATGTCTACATCAAAAAGTCTGAAAGAGCAAAAATTGACAATAGGATGTCACACCTCAAGGAACTAGAGAAATAAGAAGAAATGAAACCTAATGCCAGTAGAAGATAATAACAAAGATCAGAGCAGAACCAAATGAAATTGAAAGGAAAAAAATATATAAAAGATAAATGAAACAGAAAGCTGGTTCTTTCAAAAGATAAACAAAATTGTTAAAACATTAGTGAGATTAACCAAGAAGAGAGATCTAAATAAACTCAATTACAAATGAAACCAGATATATTATAACCGAGACCACAGAAATACAAAAGATCATGAAAGGCCACTATGAACACCTTTATATGCACAAACTAGAAAATCTAGAGAAAATGGATAAATTCCTGGAAATTTACACCCTCCTGGATTAAATCAGGATGCAATAGAAACCCTAAACTGACCAATAACAGTGTGATTGAAATGGTAATTAAAAAGTTACCAACAACAAAAAAAAGTCCAGGACCAGACAGATTCACAGGTGAATTACATTAGACATTCAAAGAATTGGTACCAATCCTATTGACACTATTCCAAAAGATAGGGAGAGAGGGAATCCTCCCTAAATTAATCTATGAAGCCAGTATCAACTAATACCAAAACCAAGAAAGGTTTTGTTATGACAAAAAAAGGTTGTCACAAACAAAGGTTTTGTTATGAAAAAAAAAAAAAGAAAACTACAGACCAATATCCTTGATGAACGTAGATGCAAAAATCCTCAAAAAAATACTAGTTAATTGAATGAAATAGTACATGAAAAAGATAATACACCATGATCGAGTGGGTTTCATCCCTGGGATGCAGAGATGGTTTAACATACACAAGTCAATAAATGTGATACATCACAAAAACAGACTTACAAACAAAAATCATGTGATAATCTCAATAGATGCAGAAAAAAGCATTTGACAAAATCCAGCATTGCTTTGTGATAAAAACCCTCAATAAAATAAGCATAGAAATGACTTTCCTCAAAGTAATAAAAGCCATATATTAGTTTGCTGAGAATGATAGTTTCCAGCTTCATCCACGTCCCTGCAAAGGACATGAACTCATCCTTTTTTATGGCTGCATAGTATTCCATGGTGTATATGTGCCACTTTTCTTTATCCAGTCAATCATTGATGGGCATTTGGGTTGGTTCCAAGTATTTGCTATTGTGAAGAGTACTGCAATAAACATACATGTGCATGTGTCTTTATAGTAGAACGATTTATAATCCTTTGGGTATATACCCAGTAATGGGATTGCTGGGTCAAATGGTATTTCTAGTTCTAGATCCTTGAAGAATTGCCACACTGTCTTCCACAATGGTCGAACTAAATTACACTCCCACCAACAGTATATATACAAGCGTTCCTATTTCTCCACATCCTCTCCAGCATCTGTTGTTTCCTGACTTTTTAATGATCACCATTCTAACTGGTGTGAGATGGTATCTCACTGTGGTTTTGATTTGCATTTCTCTAATGACCAGTGATGATGAGCTTTTTTTTGTATGTTTGTTGGCTGCATAAATGTCTTCTTTTGAAAAGTGTCTGTTCATATCCTTTGCCCACTTTTTGCTGGGGTTGTTTGGTTTTTTCCTGTAAATTTGTTTAAGTTCCTTGTAGATTCTGGATATTAGCCTTTTGTCAGATGGATAGATTGCAAAAATTTTCTCCCATTCTATAGGTCTCCTGTTCACACTGATGATAGTTTCTTTTGCTGTGCAGAAGCTCTTTAGTTTAATTGGATCCCATTTGTCAATTTTGGCTTTTTCTGCCATTGCTTTTTGTGTTTTAGTCATGAAGTCTTGGCCCATGCCTATGTTCTGAATGATATTTCCTAGGAAACCATCATTCTCAGCAAACTAACACAGGAACAGAAAATCAAACACCACATGTTCTCACTCTTAAGTGGGAGTTGAACAATGAGAACACATGGACACAGGGAGGGGAACATCACACACTGGGGCCTGTTGCGGGTTAGGGGCTTGGCGGGGGATAGCATTAGGAGAAAGACCTAATGTAGATGACAGGTTGATGGGTGCAGCAAACCACCATGGCACGTGTATACCTATGTAACAAACCTACACATTCTGCACATGTATCCCAGAACTTGAAGTATAATAATAATTTTTTAAAAGCCGTATATTACAAACTCATAGACAACAACATAGTGAATGGGGTAAAGTTGAAAGCATTCCCCCTAAGAGCTGGAACAAAACAAGGATGCCTATCTTCACCACTCCTATTCAACACAGTTCTGCATGTCCTAGCCAGAGCAATCAGACAAGAGAAAGAAATAATGGGCATCCAAATTGGAAAAGAGGAAAACTGTCTCTTTGCCAATATGATTGTATACCTAAAAAACCCTAAAGTCTCATTCAAAAAAGCTCCTAGATTTAATGAACAAGTTCAGTAATGTCTCAGGATACAAAATAAATGTAAAAAATTAGTAGCACTGCTATACAGCAACAATGACCAAACTAAGAATGAAATCAAGAACATAATCCCTTTTGAAACATCTGGAAAAAGTAAAATAAAATAATTAGGAACATGCTTAACCAAGGAGGTGAAAGATCTCTACAAGGAAAACTACAAAATACTGCTGAAAGAAATAACAGATGGCAAAAACACATGGAAACACATCCCATAGTCATGGATGGAAAGAATCAATATTGTGAAAAAAACCATACTGCCCAAAGCAATCTACAAATTCAATGCAATTCCCTTCAAAATACCATTATCATTCTTCAAGAAATAGAAAAAAATCCTAAAATTCACATGGAACAAAAGACGTGCCCACATATTCAAAGCAATACTAAGCAAAAAGAACAAATCTGGATGTGTCACATTACCTGACTTCAAATTATACTACAAGGCTATACCTACCTAAAGAGCATAGTAGTGTTATAAAAAAAATAGGCATGTAGACCAATGTAACAGAATAGAGAACCCAGAAATAAAGCTAAATATTTATAGCCAATTGCTCTCTGACGAAGCATACAAAAACATAAATTGGGGAAAGGACACCCTATTCATTAAATAGTGCTGGGAAAACTGGCCAGCCAGATGTAGAAGAATGAAACTGGATCCCCATCTCCACCTTATACTAAAGTCAACTCAAGATGGATCAAATAATTAAATCTAAGACCTGAAACCATAACCATTCTATAACAAAACCTAGGAAAACTCTTCTGGACATTGGCTTAGGCAAAGAATTCATGACTAAGACCCCGTAAGCAAATGCAATGAAAACAAAAATAAATAAATAAATGAGACCTAATTAAATTTAAAAGCTTCTGCATAGCAAAAGAAATAATGAGCCAACTAAACAGACAACTTACAGAGTGGGAAAAAAAATTGCATACTATGCATTCAACAAAGAACTAGTATCCAGAATCTACAAGGAACTCAAATGAATCAGCAAGAAAAAACAAATAATCCCATCAAAAAGTGGGCAAAGAACATGAATAGACATTTCTCAATAGAATATATACAAACAGCCAACAAACATAAGAAAAAATTCTTAACATCAGTAATCAATAATGCAAATTAAAACCACAATGAGATACCACCTTACTCCTGCAAGAATGCTTATTATTAAAAAGTCAAAAAACAATAAATGTTGGCGTGGATGTGGGGAAAAGAGAACAGTTTTACACTGCTGGTGGGAATGTAAATTCATACAACCACTATGGAAAACAGTATGGAGATTCCTTAAAGAACTAAAAGTTGAACTACCATTCAATCCAGCAATCCCACTACTGGGTATCCACCCAAAGGAAAATAAGTCATTATATGAAAAAGACACATGCATATGTATGTTTATAGCAGCACAGTTCACAATCGCAAAGATATGTAACCAACCTAAGTGCCCATCAACCAACGAGTGGATAAAGAAAATGTGGCATGTATACACCATGGAATACTACTCAGCCATAAAAAGGAATGAAATAATGGCATTCACAGCAACCTGGATGGAGTTGGAAACAATTATCCTAAGTGAAGTAACTCAGGAATGGAAAACCAAATATTATATGCTCTCACTTATAAATGAGAGCTAGGCTATGAGTACACAAAGGCATAAGAATGATGTAATGGACTTTGGGGATTCAGGGAAAAGTTGGGAGTGGGTGAGGAATAAAAGACTACATATTGGGTACAGTCTACACTGCTTGGGCAATGGATTTATCAAAATCTCAGAAATCACCACTAAAGAATATATCCATGTAAACAAAAACCACCTGTACCTCAAAAACTATTGAAATGTTTTTAAAAACATTCAAAAAAATAAAAACGAAAAAATAAGTATAAGTATATGTGTGTCACTCTGACCTTCATATTCTTTGCAATCCTAGTTTATAGATAAAAGGGCTTTTAGTTCAGGAATATGTTGTGGAATTTTTAATATAGGCCCCAAAACTCAAGACAAATTTACATATTATCTGAAAGGTTTTTTTTCTTTTGTTTTGTTTTGTTAACAAATGAGAAGAGCAATGTCTAAAATGCACTAGAGCTTCCATAGAAAGTGTAGTTTGATAAGCCAAAGGGGCCAAATTGATTTTTTTCTGAATTATGAATAAGCTATAAAAATCCCCTTTGTGCAGGTAGAGATTGTCTGCGTAGTATACTTAAGTTCTAAAACCCACTGCAAATCAGGATATTCTGGAAATTTCTGACACAACTTAAACTAACTGGACATCAATGCTCATTGTTAATATAAATTCCTTTTCTTTCCTTCATCTATAGATGACTCAGTTTCACTGTGCTCTTCCTTTTACCTGTGTCTCTTTGTATCATTTTCATCCAAACTTACATTTAAAAGCAACTCTTCCCCTTTGATAAATTTTGACATTGCATTTATTTCTATGTCATTCTTATTCTGAGAATTCTTTTTCCCTTTCCTTTTTCATTTTGTAGAGCTCCTGGTTTATAACAATCTGATGAAACAGAGCTCAATCTTTTTTGTTTCAATTATATAAACACTCATGGCTTATCTTATTAAAACACTGCTTTCCACTACAAGGTAAAGTATTTCATGAGAAAATGGTGATAAAAAACAACAAGAGCTCAGGCAAAGAAACTACTGTATTATGCTAAATATTCATCAAATTCTGAAGCTTGAACATCATATTTTTGACATTGAAATGCTTTTAGCATTTCATCATTAGTACAGTCTATTCATGCAAAAGACATTACACTCAAAATGTTTTTAATTTTGTTGTGCCTAGCCTTACAGTCCTTTAATTGTTTCTTTCATTTCTTATTCATTTCAATCTATATGTATTCAGTGAAAACTTAAAACTCAGCTCCCTTTTTTGTCTCTCCACTCTGGAATAACTCACTTTTATCATAAATTGATCAAAACCAAGATGATTACTTTTCTCACTACTTCCTTATGAAAGACTAGAGTGATTGTTTTTGACCTACATTCTACATTTTAATTCATTCATTATTGTTTGCTTCTTTATAGTGATGTTAAGCATTCTTTCAAACTTTAAAGAGTTTCACCCCCCCCCCCCACTAACTAAATTACTTTTCTGATAATGGGCTTGATATTCCATGACTTGAAGTGCATATTTCATTTCCTCATTCATTCATTCATTTATATCTTTGTTATTCTAAAACTGTATTCCATTCACTATTTTCATCCCTATTTATCATCTATAGCAATATCTCTTTTTCTGTAGAGCACATGCTGCATTTCCAGGCCTCTGGTGCTTACACTGATTGACTTTAGTAATATTACATTTTAAGCGGAAAATAGAATGAAACCAGATGATATTCATATTAGTATAGATATTAGCACAAATACTAATAATCAGTGTATTAAGTTCAGCTTAACACAAATACTAATAATCAGTGTATTAAGTTCAGCTAAATTTATTTAGGCAGCACCACCTATATTAAATTTTTCTCCAAAAGGACACATAAGGACCCTGACCTAAATACGATCTAAACTTTTGTGTCCATGTATGCATGGTCTTTTATGCCATATCAATTGTTTAGTACCCACTGAACACAGAAAATGTTATTTGGAATGTCTGTTGCCAAAATTGGCATAGTCTCAAAACTTATTGCCTCTGGCAATATCCAAAGAAAAATAAGCTAATTAATATAAAAAATGTGTCAAAAATTCAACTTTTTAGAGAAATCTGTATGCTCAGAACCATAGCAAAAACATCTTATTAATTAATTGCATCCTTCACTTTCCATTAAATTGTATGATGTGCAGACATACATAGCAGGTTGATGTGTAATCAGCTTGACACACTTGTGTACAAATGCAGTCTCATACTCATATTTGACTCCAGATCTTTCCTAATAACAAGACAACTCATATATTGACTACCACACACTTTGCCTATCTGCTGCTGTTATTTTTCAGACAACTGTACTCACACTTCACTGTTGCAAGTTGTGATTCAGTTAAATCCAAGCAAAAGTCAATTCCTCTAGTTTCCCTTGCTTTCTGTTGCCAGCTGCATGCTGTGCTCTGGAATTCATTCACTGTCACGACTGACTATCCCTTGAGTTTCCAGAAACACATGGCACAGTTTCTGTGCCCATTTCAAAGCGTTTTGGAAATCCTCAGCTGCAAATAAAGTCAAAGTGTAAAATTGTTTTCTGTATTTTTCTACAGTGAAAACTTGTGGTGTGCTGAACTCTTTTGAAGAGACTGCTCTCCCATATTTTGTTTTGTTTTACTTTTACCTTCCTAAAAGATGTAGTATCCTCCCTGTTTGTGCAAATTCAGGTTACATCTAAGTCTTATCCTTTCCTGATTATTCACAAATAAATCATCCTCAAAATAAAGGAAAAAGTCACACAATCCTTCCTACGGCATTAAATTTGTAATCACACAAGACAAGTCATGAAATTCAGCATTATGGTTCCCACGGTAACCCTGCTCTTTTCTTACTGTGGATGCTCTACAACACTTTCTTTACATTTAAAATGCTTTTTTTACACTGTATTCTAACTCTCAGCATCAGAATCTTGCAAGAGGTATCTGATTAAGTATTCACCTTGCAATATGAACAATGATTTATTAATTTTTGAAATCCAACTAAAATTAAATAAATCAAAATAGCTAATAGGCATTCTGGCTAGAAGAGCAAATAAGATTTCACATTATAACCAGTTCTATAAATCTAACTTGTATTTCCTAATTTAGCCACTAGTTGTCATCTACTCTTTGAGGAATCATCTCCTGAGGGAGGTGGAAACTCATATCCCAATTGGAAATGAAATTAGATTATCCTTTATGCTTCAAATATTTTGTGACATCATAAAATAGATATTAAGTGTTCATAACTTTTCTCTTTTTCCAGAACACAGTATGTGTATAGCATTTTGCAATTTTTAGTTTTGATTGTAAATTATCATGCTTGATTGTACAATTGTCTTAACTGAATTGTTAAATACAAGAAATATTCTTTATTTATATAGGAGTATGATGATACAATGTCAAAAGACTAACAGTTTCTCTTTAGTATGGTATCTCTGGTTATTAGATATTCAATAGAAAACTAACTGGCCTTGTGATTTCTGTGTAATTACCTAAAATAACATTTAAGGTGTGTTTAATCCCCGAAGCCTTATTTGACATTCAAGACTCAAGTTATTCTCTAGTCTGATTGTTTTATGTAACCTGCTTGCTCCAAAAAACTGAACCAAAGTTGCTGAGTTTCTGTCCTTAGTCTTTTACGGTGACTTTTGCTGTATAACACATAACCTAGAACTTCTGTTCAAGAGACCTGGGATCTCTTTCAACAACATTGTTCAAAAGCCCCTTCAAAAGTAAGAAATCACCACGTTTTGATTCTTTTTCCATTGTACGCATGGATTTGTCCTTCAGAGCATTTCTCTATAGTGGCCACCTTTCCTTCATGTTTTCATCACCTCATAATTGGATTACTATAAGATACTCATAATTAAAATTTTCTTCTGGTCTATAGACAATTAAAATCCACTTTGAGTTTAGATATCTAATAAAATACAAAATGTCCAGTTAAATCTGAATTTAAGAGAAATGAAAAATAAGTTTTATATAAGTATGTCCTGAATATTACATGGAATATATTTATACTAAAAAGTATTTATTCTATGAAATTCAAATTTGCATTGGAGTCATGCATTTATATTTGCTAAACCTGGCAACTCAGTGAGCCAGGAATTAATCTTTATTGTATCACAAATGGTAAGAATCCATCCTTTCCACAGAAATCCAGAGAGCAGTAATAAATTCAGTGTGAAGAGAAGAGGTTGGAGCCTCTGAAGTAATATGAAAACTATCCAATTTCTTATGACCTTTGCATCTGGTAAGGAAGTGCCGATAGCACCATAAAACTAGGCTGTCCATAAAGGTAGGGGAAGTATGTAATTATGAACCTTTTTGCTATTTGAGAAGCTCTTAGAAATCTTACCTACTCTGTAATATTCTCCCAATCTCCTCTCCATGCATCCTCTTTGAAAAATGCGAGTATTTCTGGGAAGGTTAATATTTTATATACCTGAAAAAAAGATTTCTGAGAGGAATAACATAATATACACCTTAGAGAATATATTTCATCAGGTGCTTTTTTATTAGACTAAAAGTACAGTGAAGCAGTAAAGCATGGGATACTGGGCTGGGCAAGTGGGGTGAGAACATCTAGGAAAGGTAAGAAATGGTAGAGCAAGATAAGATGAAACTGAGAAGGGCATAAACTTAGATAAGCCCAAGCTGTGGTCCTGTCATCAAACCAAGTCAAAAAAACACATAGCTTTGTTTTATGAGAGGCAGTACCTCAGTAATAAAGAGTGTAGACTCTGAAACCACACTACCTAGGATTGAATCTCAAATCTGCCCCTATTATAAAATAAGAATAATATTAGTATCCATCATATGGGGTTTTGTGACTGTGAGATAAGATGATAAATGCAAAGTACTTCTAAGAGTGCCTGGCACATAGGACTTACTCTATGAGTTAGTAGTTTCATTGCTATTATCATTGCCAAGTAAATTTGTAAAACTCATTGTATCTATTCTTTTTACTTATTTTTTCTAATTATTGATTTCATGAGGGTACACATCTATTCTATTCTAATTTATTTATTTATTTATTTATTTATTTATTTATTTATTTATTTTTTGATGTGGAGTTTCGCTCTTGTTGCCCAGGCCAGAGTGCAATGGCACAATCTTGGCTCACTGCAACCTCCGCCTGCCAGGTTCAAGCGATTCTCATGCCTCAGCCTCCAGAGTAGCTAGGATTACAGGCATGCGCCACCACACCCAGCTAATTTTGTATTTTTAGTAGAGACAGGGTTTCACTATGTTGGTCAGGCTGGTCTCAAACTCCTGACCTTAGGTGATCTGCCTGCCTCTGTCTCCCAAAGTGCTGGGATTACAGGCATGAGCCACCGCACCTGGCTATTCAATTAATTTAATGGACTAAAACACCTTATAGTCACTTTGCTGACAGAAAAGAAGAGTAGCAAGGAAAATATTTGCCTCCAGTATCATCTTCAGAGCATTTCATCCCCCAACCTACAGATCCCCAGAGTTCAGCAGAGATAGTTCAGTGAAGTGAACACTCATACTGGTCACAGTCTCCCAAATTGGTCTCTTTCAATATTCTCAAAAGATACTATGTTGGCATGGCCATTATTAAAACTACAGTGAAAAGCCCTTAGAGCAATCCATTGGGAAGAGCATCCTTTAGATATATAGTGGAGGTAATCAAAAGAGTTTCTTATCTATGTGCTAGTTTCCTCACCAAACAAAAGTGCACACTGGTTCCCTTTGATGACAGAATCCTGCTTCTCGCTCATGCAAAATATTCTGGCCCTGTCCACATTTCCCAGTGTATTATCTCCTAGTCATCAACATTTCCATCCAGAGTTTTCAGTAGTTAAACTTGCATGAGCATCTGCCTCCAGAAGACAAATTCAAAGTCACTGCACAAATATGGATATATATGAAAATTAAATGCAAAGACAATAAAGAAAAGACAAACATATCATTATATGTTCTTTTGAGTTTAGCCTTTCTTGGTAAACTGGTCACGGTTTACATTCCTGGTTGTATGAGATGATGCTTAATGCATTAAAAGAAAAAATAGAGAAAGAGAAATAGGATATCATGTTTTCAAAGCTTAAAAACACGTGACTTATATCCATATCACTTTTTTTTCCTTTTGGAGTCATCTTGAAATTTTTATCTTTAGGACAGAAGCCGGGATTCTAAAGCATAGTTAGAATATGTACCACTGCTTTTTTTTTTTCTTAGAAAAAAAAGATTGCGTCAGAAAACAATAATCTTTTTGACAAATAATAAAGAATTCAGATAAGCACTGCTAACTGCTCTAGGGTGTAGCTGTACTAGACACAGGGTACATCAAGCAGTCTGTTCTTTAAAATCACCTGCACTTCTGTCTACGTTGTCATTGATATGGCAATAGTCCATGAAGAGTTCCCAGAAAAATAAAAATTTAATATGTTAACCTGCCACTATCTCAGGACGAGGGCCCTGAGAATGACAGCTGTAACATTTCAGGAAAAATGCTCACTAGATTTTACTTCCTAATTCCCTCCTGCTTTCATATAGAATCTCATGTTTTAGATAGAACCGTCTCTGGTTAAATCAAGAGTTGAGAAGCCAGGGTTAAATTTATTTTCTGCTCAATGTGTGTCTTCTTGTACATCTTTGGTCTACTTACATAGCTTCACCATATTTCATCAGTTTACTGATCTGTAAATAAGCCATAACAGTGCCTATTCCTCAGTTGTATTTGGAGGTTAATTTCCTGGAGTGCTTACACGGGAAAAAAGTATTATGATTTCCATCTTCCAAACTATACAGTGACACTTTCTGGTATGCTGTCAACTCTCTGATTCAGTCATGATAATATGTCTCCCAAGTTGGCACTAGAGAGATATGAAAATTGAAAAGGATTCAAAATCACAACACATACCATGCTCATATAAAACATAATTTCATCCTATTTTATAACCCACCTACCTTCTATCTAAGCCTCATTATCTTTCCATTCCCCCAAAGACTGAATTTTCTGCATCCAATCTCCATGCTGCACTAGTCATTCTTTGCAACCTACCAAAATACAAAGCATGTTATAATTTGCTATGTTATTCTGCAGTTGATATTTCCTACACAATTTGTCACCTCTCTCAGGTCTCTGCATCCTCACCCTTTATGCATGGTTTCCATCTGCTGCTCCTCCTTACACCTCACCAATGAAGATCCATGATTTTGAAAGTTATAGGTTCTAGAAATCCCCCATCCCATAAACTCTGCTTTGGTTAAAAAAAAAAAAAAGACAATTTGCACACATTGTTCATTGAAGGTCAATTATTTTTTATTGAAAATCTACTTTTTGCACACTGTGTTGCCTGAAAGGCACAGAAAAAGCTTATAAGAGAACAGTGGTAGATAATCACAGTTGCCCAGGCTATCAAATGATTATAAGTTTTGTGCACATTGTAATGAAATTATACAAATATATCTATATGTCATTTGTTTCTATGGTATCAAAAAACCTTTGAAAAATATATATTTTCTACTCCATGACTGTGGCCTAAAAGAAGAGAAATGGGTTTTGTAAAGGGTTTTGGGGTCTTACTACATATCCAGACTTTCAACCAATCTTCTTGTTTCTATTTACCCCAAACCAGTAAAATCTGCCTTCAGAGTTTCTTAGTCCCTTCAGTTTCTAAACATAAGCCTTCCTAAGCCTTTCTATTGTGTTATAGGAATTTACTTCTCCCTCTGCAGATATTTAAGTTTTATCTGTTCCTCCTTTGTTACATAAATTACTATACATCCATTTACTTTCTATCTTCTAAAATGTGTAGATATGTCTAGTCTTCTGGGTTTCCTCTCCCATTCTCTTTGTCCTTGTGGTTTTATACCTTTTTGGTTGCTTGTATTGTCATACTCTTATGAGCTTCAAGAAGTGGCTTGGATAAACACATGTGTTTACCTAAAAGTCCCATTGAAGTACTTTAGTTAGGGGAGATATATGATCAGATATACATTCCATAAAAGATAACTCAGGCAGTGTTATGGACAGAATGATTTTCAGGAAGGCAAGACTGGAGATAAGAAAAGCTGAAAGAGATGAGTAAAGACTGAACTAAAGTTGTAGCAGTGAGTGTATGGAGGAGGCGCCATATATTAAAAATGCTAAGGAGGTAGAATCACTAGGAAGTGATTTTGAAATGAATGTAAAAGTTTATATCTCTATCACAATGGAACTAGCAAAGGGAAAACAAGCTTAGGTATGCAGTTGGAAACACCCAGTAGACAGTGGAGTATACATAACAGAAATTCTGTGGAGAGGTACAGGCTGGAAATATAGATTTGGGAGCCATCCAAATAGATAGGCTATAACTTGTCAGAAACACACTTACACCAAATTAATACTAAAAATAGTTATTAACTAGAGATAAGATTTTGTTATAGTTCAGTGACTTTAGATCTTTCTGAAATGTGACATACACACACACACACACACACACACACACACATATATATATAATGTGCATATCGCCATCATTTTAGGAAAGCATTCTCAAATGCATGTAAAATTATTATGCCTATCACACAGAATTTTGTATATAAACAACATCATCTAATACTACTCTCAGCATATTTTATAATTAGGTGGGTTGGACAGTATCTGGCTGTCATGACATTGATCACCAGGTTTGATTCTGGGCATCTAACTTGCTAGGTATAGTTCACCTCCTTCCTCATTTCTCTAAATATGTCTCTCCCAAAGATAAGTCCTCACAAAAATAAATAATCAAGTTGAAATTTAATTATGATTATATGCCCATCTTTTTATGGCAGTAAAATAATTGCATAGTCTTTGCTCTAATATTGTTTAAAAAGATTGGGAAAAAGACACATCTTTTATGCTGTATAAATTCCCATTTCTCCCATGCTTATGAAAACATTTTTTTCGTTCAAGTAGAAACAATAAACAAATTCCATATTTTTCTGACAAGGGGTGGATTCTTCCATTTTACTTAATATTGTTATAAAGCATAAAGCACTTTCATGTTCTCAAAAAAACCTTTTATTTTGTTATAAATAATATGCCATCTTTGAGAGTGAAGAAATATAAATGATACCATTAGAAAATAGTGTAGGCTGGGAGTAGCAGCTCCTGCCTTAATCCCAGCACTTTGGGAGGCTGAGGTGGGAGGATGGCTTGAAACCAGGAGTTCGAGACCAGACTGGGCAAACCGCATTTCTACAAAAAAAATACAAAAATTAGCCAGGTGTGGTGGTGGTGCTCACCCCTAGTCCCAGCTACTCAGGAGGCTGAGGCAGAATGTTCCCTTGAACCCAGGAAGTTGAGGTTGCAGTGAGTCATGATTGCACCCCTGCACTCCAGCCTGGGTGACAGAGCAAAACCTAGTATAGAACCTCCATTAATCTCCAAATTAGAAATTTTTATCTCTGAACAGAAATTACCTTCTGGCAAAATTCAGTAACATACATTCATCTCCTATTATTGTCTTTCTTCTCTCAAATAGTCTTTTAAGGAAAATGTCTTTTAATATAAACTGATTAAGTTAAATTATATTAGAATCTGCATAAAGAAAAGTATGCTTATTCACTTTTGATTATAGTCATCGTTAAGTTTTCATGTTGGTGCTTTTGTTTTGGCAAGTTCACTTTCAGGAGCCCCCAGGTTCAGCTGTGCAACAAGCAGCTTCACAACTCACTGTCTCCCACGGAGATTCTATGCAGTAGAGAAAACTAATGGCAATTTGTTACCTTTACAAGCTCAAGAGTAGATGCTTGTGTCAAAGTCTTGGATTCTTGTCTCTGTCAATATTTCATGATAAAAGTAAAGGTGATAGTGAGTGTTTCTACAGGGTTAGGATCAAAGTTGTCTCCTGATGATCATTACTTTCCTGTATATTTTGGCCTCAAAAACATCATTTCCCCAAATTCCAGCATACTAGCACATGATAGTAAGTGATTGTTTATACATAAAATACCCAATAAGCATTTTTATCAGGATTACATATTTTTATCCCTTTGGGGGTCTTTTGCTTTTTTCTCCAAGCATGTACTTCAAAGATGACAACTATTCCACCACACTAGGAAGCTTTCCTTTTTCCTTCATTTCCTTCCTTCCTCTTTCTTTTCACCTCATGATTTGCCTGTTTGCAATGTTCTATTTGTCGAGCTAATGGAGATTTTAATTACACAAAAGTAGCACTTCAACTATGAGTTCCAATTAAAATTATGAATTCCAAACTAACCATGATTCACCAAGTTCATTAACCTGATTGATTTGAAAATAAATGTTTAAAATCATTTCCAAATGGTGCTATGCACGACAAACATAGTCATACTTGGTTGAAACGAATTTGGTGGCATATACAATTCTTGGCACCAACATATTTACTCCCCCAGCCCCCTATTCACTGAAGAACAACAAAATGTTCTTTTGCTGCTAAAGGCACAGAATTATTATCTTTCAAGTGTCAAACTGATGTCATAGTTAAGTACTGAGGTATGAGTATTAGTTTACTTACAAGTATGCATAGCTAACAGGTCTTGTTAAGTGCACACTTTACTGTGTTTTCTCTATAAATTTTCTATAAACTCATATATGCAGATTCTAATTAATCAAGAGATTTGTGGATACGTGAATTCATAGTATACTAGCATCACAATTCATAGAAAAGGCACAGGTGAGAAAACATAGCCCAGAAGGCTGAAATTCTTTGGCTAAAATCCCACTCTCTTGCATATAAGACTAAATCATTCTCTTTATATATGTTTATTTACTGGGGTGTTATGCTCCAGAAAAAGAAGAAAATAAAATGAAAATCACTTGTTCTGAGTGCAGTGTTGATCATTAAAGTACTAAGATTAAAAGAAGCCTATACCCACAATAGGATCTGCCATTTGTTCATTTTACAAAATCAAATATTATTCCTTTCTTGTTTCTCTAACACCAAACACACAAACATAGGTTGAAAGAGTAGGATTAGTATTTCTGCTGTAAGCACTCATTATCAAACCTGAATTTTCACTAAAATGTATGCCTAGGCTGCAATGTAACACCCATAATTATCTTCATCCCTTTGCAGATAAGGCAGGAGGATTTGAAGGGTTTGAAAAAGACCTTTTTTAAAATAGCCAGAAAAAAATTACAGTGAAACGCTTCTCTTTCATCAGGGTATAACTGATCAAATATTTTCTAATCCATTTCCTAAAGGAAAGCTACTGCTGCTCATTAGAAAATGTGGTCTTATTTTTTACTCATAGTTGAAAAGTCAAAGACAAGAACTATGAATAGAATTTGAATTAAGACTTACAGATACGAGTAAACAAACTCTGAAAATAATAGTTAGAACTATATACATAGCTGGCCCAAGGCAAAATTGTGAAGTAAGTGAAGCCTAATTTCAGTACTAAAAAATAAATGCGAATGTGTCTGACTCAATGCTTGGCACATAGCAATCACTTGCTAAAATATCCCCTAGGCTCTTTATTCCTATTCTTTCAGTGTTTTTTTGTTTGTTTGTTTGTTTTTATTCACAGATATCTTTGTACCATCATCCAGGTATCTCCATATATCTTTATGCTGAATGCCCTTTACCATTCTCCAGCTAATCAAACTCATTCCCACCAGATAATGTCCTGTATTCTTTCTCGGAAAATCTCTTTCCAATAGGTTTTTTTGTTGGAAAAGATCTGATCAATTAATTCTCACTTAAGGATTAATAACACTTCATTACTTAATACATTATCCCTCCCAGAGCTATTAGCATCTTTAAGGGTACCATCAAATTTCCACATCAGAAGAGTGATTAATGATTATTGCAAGCACCAGCAGGGAGCTCTTGGGGAGTATAATTGTGTTATTGTAAAGTACATCATTTTAAGTTTCCTCTATCTATGCTCATGGACAGCAATACATTTCAGAGGGCCTTTAAAACATTAAATATGCATCTTAGGATGTATAGATATAGTATCTCTTATCCAAAATGCTTGGGACCAGAAGTGTTTCAGATTTCAATTTCTTTTCAAATATGGGGATATTCGTATATACGTAATGAGATATCTTGGGGATGGGGCCCAAGTCTAAACACAAAATTTATTTATGTTTTATACTCACCCTATACATATAAACTGAAGGTAATTCTATACAATATTTTAATTAATTTTGTGCACCCATCACACGAGGTCAGGTGTGGAATTTTCCACTTGTGACATCATGTTGGTATTCAAAAACTGTTGGATATGGAACATTTTGGATTTTGGATTGTTGGATTAGAGATGCTCAACCTGTAATAAAAGACTAGACTAACACTGCACAGGTACATTCAAACAGTAAAATATGTCATATATTCCTTCTCCTCATCCTTTGGGGTAAGCAGAGGTAGACTTTAAATGTTTCTATTCCCTGACTCCTCCCCCACTTCTGAAAGTGTTGTTAACAGTACTCCTGTTAATAGCTGCCTCTGTAGCCAATAAGCTTCCTTATTTAAGATATGTGCAAAAATTTGCTAACTTCATGTTTTGAGGAATGCTCTCAAAGTTGCAGTAACTAAAGTTTCCATTGACTTCACTGAAACATGAGACCCACTAGCTTCACACCACTCTAATTAACGCCCACACTATTTCCTGAGAAAACTGATTGTACTTCCAACTTAATCAGGCTTCTGGCAATAGAAATGGTAAACATAAAAAGTAATGTCTAAAAACTGATTTTAAAAGAGCCTCTTTCTTTTTCTTGTGATTTGCCTGCATGAAACAGAAATTATTTGTAACTCTATTTTTTTTTCCTGGTTCAAGTGACTCCTTTTCATTATATCATTGTATCTTTGCTTGGGCTGTTTCTTCCACTGTCAAGGCCTCCTCACTCCCACGACTTATTCAATTTAGCCTGTCAAAGCACCCAATAACCATGAAGATAACTGCTTACCTGCACCAGCATCTTTCATGCCATACAGATTCTGTGTTCTAAGATAAGCTAAGGTGCCCTTTTAATGCTCACTATATACCACGTTTCTCATTTCTTTGTTACAGCATCCTGTGAGTTACATAATATTATCCTCATTTTACACAGATGGGACTCAGGTTAAGTCATTGCTCAAGATTATGCAACTAGTAACATGTAGATCCCAGATTAAAACCCTGGATGGTCTAACTCTGTCTGTCTACATGACCTACACAAATGGGGGTTCTCCTACCAGTTGAATTCCCCTCGTCTTTGCTCCATCCTTGCCCACATATTCATCTTTCTCAAATGTTCTCATTCATTTAAATTAGCAAAATCCTGACACAGCTAGATCTAGAGATAACATAATGAAGGTAATTTACTTTCCTCGCTGCCCCAAGTGACTTGTAGAGAGTTTTGAAGAGGCACAGACTAAACAGAGGGACCTCAAGAGTTATAATTAAGAGCCTCGTTCACTTGCTCTTTTGCTAAGGTGGGCAGTTGAAGTGATATCAATATGGGCAACTGGTACTCCAATGTGCAAGCAGCCTAGAAGGTCAGGAGGAAAAGGGTGTGGAAGGCAGTGAAGCATTTCCCTGGTACTGTCAGATAGATAAATGTGGTGTTCCATGGACCAAACACTATGGCTAAATGGGCCAGAATTTTAACTTTTTATGCACATAATTTGCTATCACATAGAAATATCTCTACACTAGATAAGCCCATGTGCAAGGAAAAAAAAACTAAGATCCACTTGCTGAAAGTAAAAAGATAACATCTCAAAAATTTTACACCTAAATGAATAAACTAAAGTAGGAATCATCTTTATCACAGGCAATAATATAAAAAGTGGTCTTCTCATTATTAATTTTTCCTTTTGTTCCTTCTTTTCCCTCATGTCTTTTATTTTTCTGAAGATTACACTGAATGCAACAATATCATTCTCAGAATATGCTGTTTTCTATTTTTAGAGCACTTTTCCAGGAAACCTGTACAACATTGTTCTTGTGTGGCTAATGCATTCACTCTGATGAGGATCTCTCAGCAGCATTGTCTTCATGACCAGTTGAAAGTAATTTTTCACAAAGGTGGGTTCTAGTCATGTCATTATGGAGAACCCCATATGCAGTCTGATATGGCTTGGATTTGTGTCCTCACCCAAATATCATGTCAAATTATAATCCCCAATGTTGGAAGAGGAGCCTGATGGTAGATGATTGGGTCATGAGGTGGTTTCTAATGGTTTAACACCATCCTACTGGGTGCTGTTCTCATGATAATGAGAGAGTTCTCAAGAGATCTACTTGTTTAAAAGTGTGTAGCACTCCTCCCCCTCTCTCTCTTCCTCCTGTTCCAGCTATGTAAGATGTGCCTGCTTCCCCTTCGCCTTCCGCCATGGATGAAAGTTTCCTGAGGCCTCCCCAGAAGCGGTCATGCTTCCTATATAGCCTGTGAAACCATGAGCAAATTAAACCTCTTTTCTTTATAAATTACCAAGTTTTGCACAGATTAGCTGTCCAAATATAGAAAAACAACCTAAAGTTTCTCCACCATTTAAAAACTTCTATATGGCACACTCTTCCTATACAATTTGTTAGACTAAGTAAGAAGAGGTACCAAGCAGCTTAATAAGCAAAAATTAGATTAGATAATTTTTGCACTCTATTGGTCTCTGTACTAGCCTCCAAGTCTCCAGAATTGTCATCTGATGCCAGACATCCAATATACCATTGTA
This sequence comes from Symphalangus syndactylus, assembly GCF_028878055.3. Taxonomy (NCBI): domain Eukaryota; kingdom Metazoa; phylum Chordata; class Mammalia; order Primates; family Hylobatidae; genus Symphalangus; species Symphalangus syndactylus. The sequence continues at coordinate 100,673,296 of NC_072447.2, forward strand.
GACTCTTATAAAGTACCACTTCTGTTTTTTATTGAACTATCAACTTAGGTGTGGGGTCACTCATCCTCAATATTCATGAAAGGAGAAAAAAGCCTAAGGGTATGGGGACATGGAGAAAGGGCTCATTAAGTAAAGTTTCTCTCTGTTCTGACATACGTGGTTAACATTGCTTATTCTGTCCCTCGATTTGACTTGTTACCTTTTCTTTCGGATTATAACTCTACTTCTGCATTCCCTGGTTCTAGGTTTTTGAAGTGTCCCTTCTTGGCGTGCTCTTGACTCATTAATTTCCATCAGAACATCAGAACCTGGCCTGCATGTCAGATTATTTACCCTTTTATAGTAAATCTTAAAAGTAGATAGGGTATATTATTCTGAATTAAGGACGGAAAGAGAAAAAAATGTTAATAGTTGGAGGATATGGGTAGGCATGTGGGCAGGTTAAAGGAGACAAAGAAAATTGCAATTGCTTGTGCTGTCAATATGGCAACCATTTTGGAGAAAAACAAATGAGAATCATGTTATCTTTTAAATTAATGCCATGGTCAAAATGTATAGGTGCCTTAGCAACAGAATTTTCCTTCAACTATTTCAATAATTGCTTCATTGCTGAATTTACCTGTTCATGACTGTCTTCACAGATTATCTTTTCAGCTCAAGGTGGAAACACTGTAAGATCTTTTCTACCTAGAGATGTCTTTTCTTCAGTAGACCACTTTATATGAATAACAAATAGTAGATACATGCTTTTTATTTGAGATAATTTTAGTATCAATTCTGAAAATATTATTGTCAATGCTCATATGTTAATCAGCCATATAATTGTCTGATCAGAGAATTATTTTTCTGCAAATGAAAATTCAACACAATAAGCATCTATTGAGTGCTTATTTATATGATAGATACTGTGATACAGACACCACTGTTTCACCACATACACCAGTCAGATGGAGGTAATGTGGAGAGGCCGTTTATATCCATTACACAGAAGCAGCTATTTATATGGCTCAAGAGACAGAAGAGTGGCATATTGACTCTATCTTAATATATACTTTTATGATAATTGTACTATAAATATCTCAGGGGAATTATTATTAAAGTAGGGTAGCTACCTCCTTTTACCATGTACAGAGTAAGATAATCAATTTGGAAAATGAAAACTTTAAAAAGCAGATGCTCATAGATACGTGAGTTGAACGAGGTCATATGACCTGCACAAGGTCATGAGAAAAGCTTGACTGAATGAAAATTAGGGAAGTTATATATGCTTCTCACACATCCTAAAGCACAAGACTAGAATGTCTCAAAGTTCTGTCATCACTTTAACAATTTACTGACCCTTTTCTAACTCCATTTCTTTTGGGGAAACATGTTCCTTAAACTTTGGACAAATGATTTAAGAGGTTAGTTTTTTGGGGTATTTTGTCGTTTTTATTTTATTTTGAGATGGAGTCTTGCTCTGTTGCCAGGCTGGAGTACAGTGGCGCAATCTCGGCTCACTGTAACCTCTGCCTCCCAGGTTCAAGCGATTCTCCTGCCTCAGCCTCCCAAGTAGCTGGGACCACAGGCACGCGCCACCACATCCAGCTAGTTTTTGTATTTTTAGTAGAGACGGTGTTTCACCATGTTGGCCAAAATGGTCTCAATCTCTTGACCTCATGATCCGCCCGCCTCGGCCTCCCAAAGTGCTGGGATTATAGGCGTGAGCCAACATGCCGAGCCAAGAGGTTAGTTTTATTAAATGCAAACATAAATTAGTGAGGTTTTCTAAGTGAAAACCAATGTAATACATTATTCTTTTATTTAATTTCATCATAATTCAGTTTTAGTATAATATTTAATAGAAATAATTAAACACAGTAGCAGACCCATCTATCATAGGCTGCCTCAGAAAACATTTAGTTGTAATGGAGATCTGTAGGGGCTATTAAAATGCCCCACAAACAGATGGAAAGAGTAAAAGGTGCAGCCGAAAGATAAAATACCATTAATAAGATCTCCAGTGGGATAAATATTGACGGGAAGATGATTCCAGCAAATCCTGATAGTAAAATAAAAAAATACATTCCTACTCGAGAAAATTAATCAGTATTATGTTGGTGATATATTCACTAGGCCCTGATATTCTCCCCCCCTCCTTTTTTTAAAAGCAAAATCAAAAGCCAGGTAATTTTGACTTCAAATTCTTAAGTTATGTATAATGAATCTACTTTGCAATTATTCAAAAGTGTTACACATAAGGTCACAAACTCCCCCCAGAAAAATCTGCAAACACTACTTAATTGGGTGAATCAGTATTGTCCACCTACTTCAAACAGCTTCATATATATTCAAATACTACTTCCTTTTCTTGTAATAAAAATAAGAAAATTAAGGAAGATTTCGGAGTAAGCTGGAAAGAGAGTAAGCTAAAGTAAAATTGAAAAACAAAGACATATAAAAACTGATTATGTGGCTCCTATATTATGAATACTATCAGAACCCAAGGTATCATATGCTATTTGAAATAAATTACAATAACCATTGCTACAATAGATAAGAGATTACAGAATAAAATAAAACCTATCTAAAAAAAAAAAAAGGCTACGGCTATATAACACCAGACATTGTAAATTTCATTATAGGTAATGAAGTAAATGGGAATGGTGGGATTCTGACTATGCTACCAGAATTTGTTTTGAAGTTACTCAATTTAATTAAACAGTGACTAGGTATTGAGTATCACTATGAGCAAAAAAGCCCTGAGCTACATATTGTGACAGATACTACTAAAGATGAATAAATTAGTGTCTGCTTTCAAAGATCTTTTATTGTTAGACTGGATCAAGGTGAAAAAGATAAGAAATACACACAAATAATTACATAATTAAGCAAATCAGAATTAATGGCCAAGAATAGCTACAAAATACTTTTGCAAATATAAATATACAAAATGAGTTGACATCCTATCATATATTAAACTGTGTTATTGTACTGGTTAGTTATTCCTGAATAGTAAGCAACCATAAAAATCTTAGTGGCATTTATTTAGCTCACATTTCTGTGAGTCAGTTAGTGTTTATCTAATCTAGACTAGTCTAAGGCTATTTTACTTTGTGAATATTGACTGGGATTTCTTAAACATTTGTGGGTTGACTAAGAGTCAAAACCTAGGCTAAGCCTAGCTGGGGTGGCTTAGATAAGATAGCTCTTCTCTATATGTCTTTCATCCTCCTCCTGGGTCTAGTAGGGTACCCTAAGCATGTTTTTCTTATGGCAATTGCTGAACTGAAAGAGAGTAAGCCCAATTCTGGAAGCACTTTTCAAATCTCTGTTTGCACCACATTTTGTAAAATCATGTTGGCCAAAGCAAATCACATGGCCAGCCTAGATTTAAGTGGGAAGAGGGCACTGCAAAGTTCATGGCAAAAGATGTGAATAAAAAATCTTATTACTGGAGAGAGACTAAAGATTTGAAATATACCAGTCTACCACATGTATAGCTTTAAAACATAGTTAGGTGAAAAAATTGGCAAGAATATCATTAAAACAGTATGATAGGCCAGAATAAGACACTAAAATATCAACCAAATTTATGATAAAAGTTGTTATTCAAAACCAATACGTAAAGTGAGAGTTATAAACAAAAAATGCTGGGAACTTTTTCTTACAGTGTGTAAAGATATCAAGTTGGATACTTACATCAAAATAATTCCACATGGTTTAAAAAATGAAATACAAAATTGAAACTATAACATTTAGAAGAAAAGATAGGTACATAGGTAGTTATATAATTGATCTTGAAAAGGAGAAGGACTTTCTAATTTTCAAACCAAAAAAATAGATTTCAAAACATAAATAAAATGTACATTAATTTGGATGTGGTGGTTCAGGCCTATAATCTCAGCTACTCAGGAGACTAAGACAGGAGGTCACTTGCTGCCAGAAGTTCAAGACTAGCCTGGGAAACACAGTGAGACCCTATCTCTAAAAATAATAAAATACAAATTCACCAGATGTTGTAATGTATGCCTGTAGTCCCAGCTTCTTGGAAGACTGACATGTGAGGATCACTTGAGCCCAGGAGTTTGACACTGCAGGAAGCTGTGATCAGGCCACTGCATTCCATCCTGGGCAACAAAGCAAGACCCCATCTTTAAAAAAAAAGAAAAAAGTACATTAATAGCAACAAAATTAAACAGCAAACAGAAAACAGGAAAATACTTTATAATACAACATTAAGAGAATGAAAGAAAAGAACTGCCTAACTATCTCAACTGATGCAGAAAAAGCACTTGACAAAATCCAACACATATTCACGATAAAATACTCAAAAAACTAGGAATAGAAGGAAACTTCCTTAACACAATTAAAGACTATATGAAAAACCCACCGTTATCTTCATGCTAAATGGTGAAAGACTGAAAGATTTTCCTCTAATATCAGGAACAAGAAAAAGTTGCCCACTTTTGCGACTTCTATTCAACATAGTACAAGAAGTTCTAGCTAGAATTTAGGCAAGAAAAAAAATTAAAAGACATCCATATTGTAAAAGAAAAAGTAAAATCATCTCTATTTGTAGATAACATGATCTTATATGTAGAAAACCCTAAAAATTCCACACCAAAATATCTTTCAGAGTTAAGAAACAAAATCAGCAAAATTACAAGATAAAAAATAAAAATGCAAATATCAGCTGCATTTCTTACACTAACAATGAACAATCTGGAAAAATAAATTTTAAATATAATTTAAGATAAAATCAAAAGGAATAAAATATTTAGAAATTAATTTAACCAAGGAGGTAGAACAGTTCACTAAAAACTACAAAATATTACCTGAAGTACTTAAAGAAAATCTAAATAAATAGAAAGACAACTCATGTTGATGGATTAGAAGATGTAATATTGAGATGATGGTAATACCCAAAGTGATCCACAGAGTCAACGTAACTCCTATTAAAATATCAACAACACTTTTTTGAAGAAATAGAAAAACCAATACTAAAATTCATGTAGAATTTCAAGGGACCCTAAATAGCCAAAAGTATCCTGGAAAAGAACAAGTTGGAAAGACTCTCAGTTCCATATTTTAAAACTTACTCCAAAGCTGCCATAATCAAAATAGAGTGGTACTGTTATAAGACATATAGACTGATGGACTAGAATAGAGAACTCAAAAATAAACTCAAATATTGATCTTCAACAAAGGTGCCAAGATCACTCAATAGAGAAAGTACAGTCTTTTCACAAAATAGTACTGGGAAAATTGTATATTCACATGCGAAAGAATGAAGTTAAACCCTTATTTTACATCATATACAAATATTAACTCAAAATGGACCAGAAATTCAATTTTAAGAGCTACAACTATAAAATCTTTAGAAGAAAACTTAGGGAACATTTTCATGAAATTGGATCTGGCAATGATTTCTTGGACATGACATCAAAAGCATGTTCAATAAAAGAAAAAATAAATGGGACTTTATCAAAATTAAAGCCTTTTATTAATCAAAAGACACTGTCAAGAAAATGAAAAGACAACACACAGAATGGGAGAAACAACTAAAACAATCACATATCCTAAAAATATTAATATCCAAAATACATACTTTGTAAAAACTCCTACAACTCAACAACAACAAAAATGAACAACCCAATTCATAAATGGGCAAAACATTTGAATAGACATTTCTCCAAAGAAAATACACAAATGGCCAATAAACACATAAAAAGATACTCAACATTGTTAGTTATTAGGGAAATGAAAAATCAAAACCACAATCAGATACGACTTCATAACCATTAAGATGGCTATTACCAAAAAACAGAAAAAAACAAGTGTTGGTGAGGATGAGGAGAAATTTGAACACTCATTTATTGCTGGTGGGAATGTAAATGATGTAGCAGCTGTAAAAAAGATTTTGGTTCCTCAAAAAGCTAAGCATAGAATTACCATGTAATCCAGCAATTCTACTCTAAGGTATATACCCAAAAGTTCTGAAAGCAGGGATTTAGGATTACTCACAATACCCAAAAGGTGGAAACAAACAAATGTCTATCAACAGTTGAATGGATAAGGAAAGTGTGGTATATACAAATGATGGAATATTATTCAGCCTTAAAAATGAATGAAATTCTGATACATGCTATAACGTGAATGAAACTTGAAAATGTTATGCTAAGTGATATAAGCAATACAAAAAAGAACAAATATTGTATGATTCAAAATATATGAGATACTTAAGATAGGAAAATCCACAAAGACAGAAAATAGATTAGAGGTTACTAGTGGCTGTGGGGAAGTGAGGTGGGGGAGAATGGAATATTATTGCTTAATGTTCAGAGTTTCCATTTGGGTGATGAAAAATATTTGCAAACAGATGCTGGATATTATAGTGGTGCTGGTGGTGTAACATATGAATGTAATTAATGTAATTTAATTTAGCACTTAAAATAGTTAAAATGGTAACTTTTATGTTACATGTACTTCAGCTTAATTTTTAAGATAATAATGTGATAGATATATCAACAAGCCATTGAATTGTACTCTTTAAACATGTTAATTTTATGGCATGTAAATTATATTTCAATAAAGTTATTTAAAAAATCAATTCACAGAATATATGTAAAGACCAATAAACACAGACTAACAGATTTATAATTTCTAGAAACTAATAAAAGGCAGAATATATGTAAAGACCAATAAACATAGACTAACAGATTCATAATTTCTAGAAATCAATAACAGGCAAATTAAAACAAGAAATTATTTTACATTCATCAAATTGGTCAATAATTTTTTAACTTACTGCACTCAATATTGACAAGGGCTGAATGAATGCTCGCATAAACTACTACAAGGTGTATAAATTAGTGTAATGATCTATAAGGTAAGTCCAACAATAAGAAGCAACTTCTTTTTTTTAGAAGACTTAAAATGTCTCTCTTCACAGGAAGAGAAATCGCTTGACTTCCTCTTTTCCTCTCTTTGTATCCTTCAGGATACAAAATCGATGTACAAAAATCAGCAGCATTTCTATACAGCAATAACACCCAAGCTGACAGCTAAATCAGGAATGCTACCATATTCACAATAGTCACAAAAAGAATAAAATACTGAGAAATACAGCTCACAAGGAAGGTAAAAGAACGTTACAAAATTTACAAAACACTGCTGAAAGAAACCAGAGATGATACAAACAAAATAACATTCAGTGCTCATGAAAAGGAAGAATCAATATTTTTAATATGGCCATACTGCCCAAAGCAATTTACAGATTCAATGCTATTCCTATTAAAGCACCAACAACATTTTTCACAGAATTAGAAAAAAATTATTGTAAAATTAATATGGAATCAAAAAAGAGACTGCATAGCCAAAGCTACCCTAAGCTAAAAGAACAAAGCTGAAGGCATCACATACCCAACTTCAAGCTATGCTACAAGGCCACAGTAACCAAAACAGCGTAGTACTGGTACAAAAACAGCACATAGACCAATGCAAAAGAATAGAGAACTCAGAAATAAAGCTGCACACCTACTAACATTCTATGCTCATGAATAGGAAGAATCAATATTGTTAAAACGGCCAATTTGACCAATTTGATGAAATAAAACTGCACACTTACTACCATGTGATCTTCAACAAAGTTGATGAAAACAAACGATGGTGAAAGGACTCCCTATTCAATAAATGGTGCTGGGATAACCAGTTATCCATAATGCAGAACATTGAAACCGGACCCCTTCCTTTCATCATATTTAAAAATCAATTCAAGATAGATTAAGACTTAAAGTAAAACGTAAGACTATAAAAACTCTAGAAGATAACCTAGGAAATACCATTCTGGACATAGGCCCTGGCAATGATTTCATGACCAAGACTAAAAGCAATTACAACAAAAATAAAAATTGACAAGTAGGACCTAACTAAATTAAAGAGCTTCTGCACAGCAAAAGAAAAAAAAAAAAAACATCAAGAGAGTGAACAGACAACCTACAAAATGGGAGAAAATATTTGCAAGCTATGCATCCCACAAAAGTTCTACTATCTAGAATCTATAAGAAACTTAAATCAACAAGCAAAAAAAAAAAAAAAAAACAAAAAAACAACTCCACATATATGGGGAACTTGACGCTCAGGCGAGGGTAAAAAAAAATATGAGCAAGTGACAGGAACAGACACTTATCAAAAGAAGAAATACATGTGGACAACAAGCATGTGAAAAAATGTTCAACATCACTAATCATTAAAGAAGTGCAAATCAAAACTTCAGTGCAATACCATCTCCCACCAGTCAGAATGGCTATTACTAAAACATCAAAAAATCACAGATGCTGGCAAGGTTGCAAATAAAAGAGAACACTTGTACACTGCTGGTGGGAATGCAAATTAGTTCAGCTACCATGGAAAGCAGTTTGGTAATTTCTTAAAGAACTTAGAACTATCATCCCACTCAGCAATCCCATTACAGGAATATAAATCATTCTACCACAAAGACACATGCAAATATGTGTTCATCACAGCACTATTCATAATAGCAAAGACATGAATTCAACTCAGATGCCCATCAGCAGTGGACTGAATAAAGAAAATGTGGTACATATATGCCATAGAATACTACACAGCCATAGAAAATAATGAAATCATATCCTTTGCAGCAATATGGATGGAGCTGGAGGCCATTATCCTAAGCAAATGAATGCAGTAACAGAAAACCAAATACAACCTGCTCTCACTTATAAGTAGGAGGTAAACATTGAACACATGGACACAAAGAAGGGAACAATAGACACTCGGGCCTACCTGAGGATGGAGGGTGGGAGGAGGGTGAGGATCGAAAAACTACCTATCGGGTAGTATGCTCACTACCTGGGTGATGAAATAATGTACATCAAACCACTGTGACAGGCAATTTACCCATATAGCAAACCTGCACATATACCCCTGAACCTAAAATAAACGTTGGAAAGAAAAAAAAAGAAAGAAAAGTACTGTCTTGAAGGGAAATAAAGATATTTGATTAAGTATCCAAGTTACAGGTATCATATTAAAACACTTTGCATTCTGGTGAAAATAAAAGTAAGAATTCCTGATGTTTAGTTGATTTAGTGATAGTTGTTTCTCTAAATTACTTGGATAATATCAGAAAGACACTGCTCAAAAATTAGATAGAGGAATTGCTTCTTCCTAGAATATGTACTTTATTTTGATCCTTGAGAATTTTCCCTCAGCTTATATCCTAGAAGAAACCTTTTTGAATGTCCTTTGTCCCTGGACTTTTCATTTATTTTACAACAGATTTCAAAAACTTTATTTCAAGTTTTTTAACATTAAATTATATTTTCAATAAACAACTCTGTTAGAGTTCTCCAGAGATACAGAACCAACAGGAGTGGTGTTTGAGTGTGTGTGTGTGTGTGTGTGTGTATGCATGGGGGTCAGCCTTTTTGTTCTGTTCAGGCCCTCAAATGATTGGATGAAGCCTGGTCACATTAGAGAAGACAATCTGTTTTAATCGGTCTACCTATTCAAATTTTAATCTTATCCAAAAATGCCTTCGCAGACACACACAAAATAATGTTTGACAATATATCTAAGCACTCCATGGCCCAGTCCAACTGAGACATAACATTAACTATCATAATCACAGAACATCATGTTGAGAATAAAAAAGAAGTATAGAATAAATAAAAAGGTTTTATCCTTATCAAATACTTTCTGTTTCAAAACTAGTTAAATATGGCTTGTTCTCTGTAATGCCAAACATTCCAACTTTTTTCTTTTTATTATTTTTGAAAGCATGACATATAATTTTTCATCAAGGCCAAAAGTTCCAATCTTCTGCCTGCCAAACATGCTGCTTTTTTAAAATGAGAAGCTTTTGCCAACAAAATTTTTGTTTATTTCTATCTCCCCTAATCCAACCACAGTCACTAAGCAACAAGGACAACAAATTAAAGGGTGAAGAAAGGGAGAAATGAGGAAGGAGAAAGATATGGGAATGAGGCCATAAACATAAAGAGGACCAATTTTTGATCACAGAATTCATTTCTTTTACTAGTGATTCAATTCCCTCCCAGAAAATTTACTGTGTATTTCCAAAACACTGTGTCAAGTTTGTTCTACAAATACTCAGCAGGTCATTCTAAAGGAAAGGGCATTTTAAAATAAGCAAGTCCCCTATTTTTTCAAAGGGAATAAAGCAAATAAACAAGGGAAAAATGGAAGCCTACGTTTCAGTCATACCTCATATATATCTACTTTTGAACTGCAGTTGCATGAGTGTGTCCTTATTTGTAGATTAGAACAATCTCTCCACAGGCGATTGCTGTAATGTCTAAGAGAGCTCACCTCTTGTGAATAGACGAAGTTTTACCTCAGTCTGAATTGATTTAAATTACATTCAGTTGGGAACTGGGAACATGGAACTCCTAACCACATTGACAAAGTAAAGGATTGTTTCTTTTTCATCCTCCACATCCATTCTTATATTTGTCAATGTTTACAACAACTATCTATATAACTGGCTCAGTGCTCCCCTGTCTTTTAATCAGCATGCTGTACAGTCTTAAGTATAGACACCGATTCCCTGTTTTTTAATTGCTCATCCTAATAAAGAATGAGATACACAAGCAATCTGTAAAGCTAAAGTGAGTAAAAGAGTCTTCCAGTAATGATGGTGCAGTGGATTCATGAAAATATGGTGTCAATAGAAAAATAAGACAAAATCAGAAAAACATAGCTAGCATCAAATAGAAGATAAACATATTTATGCACCAGAAACAGAACTGGAATGCAATGAAGTGAACAAAGCTTTAGGCATAGGACTTCAAGATTTCGAGTCTGAAATCCAACATTGGTTTCCACGAGTCAAGGCCATGAAGGAATAATGTGAATAAAATTGTTCTAGTCATTATAAAGTGAGAAATATAAAATATTTAGAACTTACTAATGGAAGTACTGTTTGTCAAAACTTGTGAGATGCAGCTAAAAGGGCATTTGGGGCATATTTATAGCAGTAACTGCATGTATTAAAATCAATAATGATGTTTAAAAAATAAGCTATACAAATAAGGGAATAACCCTATAGAAAATTACAGAAAGGGGGCCAGGTGCTGTGGCTCACACCTGTAATCCCAGCACTTTGGGAGGCTGAGGCAAGAAGATAACTTGAGGCCAAGAGTTTAAGACCAGCCTGGCCAACATGGCTAAACCCCGTCTCTACTAAAAATACAAAAATTAGCTGGGCATGGTGGTGTACACCTGTATTCCCAGCTACTTAGCAGGCTGAGGAATGAGAATTGCTTGAACCTGTGAGGCAAAGGTTGCAATGAACTGAGATCATGCCACTGCACTCCAGCCTGGGCAACAGAGCAAGATTCTGTCAAAAAAAAAAAAAAAAGAAGAAGAAAAGAAAAGAAAAAAGAAAATTACAGAAAGGTTAAAAAAAGCCACAGAAGCATTTAAATGAATAGAAAAAAATAATGTAGAGAAATAAAAAAGAAAACCAAAACTGATAAAAGTGTTTAGCAAGACTAATTAAGAAAGACACAGGTCATATATAAACAATATTAGAAACCAAAAATGAAATATAACTGCAGAGAAAATAGAGAGTTAAATAATAACATATTATGAATAGTACCATACCAATAAATTTGAAACCTTTAATGAAATGAATAATCACCTAGAAAATATAAATTACTAAAACTGACTGATGAAAATTAGAAAGCTTGAAGAAATCAATAACCATTAAATAAATTAAATCAGTAATAAAAAAACCTACTTAAAAAAAGACACGAGGCTCTGATGATTTTAACAGGTGACTTTTATCAAAAATTCAAGGGAATAAGAATCTTTATTTTATGTGAAATATTCAGAGAACAGACAAGTAAGACAAATAACTTTAAGTTACCACTTGTCAAAAAAGTTGTGGAGCAATTGGAACACTTATACTCTACTGATGGCAATATCAATAATTGCTTGTACACAAAATTGGCAGTCTCTAGTTAATCTGAAGGTGGGTATACCCTTTGATCCAACAATGCCAATCCTAGGTACAGAATAAGAGAAATTTTCACAAATTTATTTAATATCCCTATAATATTTTTTCTTTTCTCATAAAACTGTTAGCAGTACCTAAAAAAATAGACAGACTCTAAAAATACATCAGCAAGAGAATAGGTGTGTTAGCCCATTCTTGAATTGCTATAAAGAAATACCAGAGATTGGGTAATTTATAAAGAAAAGAGGCTTAGTTGGCTCATGATTCTGCAGGCCGTATAGGAAGCATGATGCTGGCATCTTCTCTGCTTCTGGGGAGGCTTCAGGAAACGTACAGTCATGGCAGAAGGTGAAGGAAAAGCAGACATGTCTTACATGGCAGGAGCAGGAGCAAGAGAGAGAGTGATGGGGGAGGTGCTACACACTTTTAAATAGCCATAACTCTCAAAAACTCACAATCATGAGGACAGTACCAAGAGGGATGGTGCTAAGCCATTCATGAAAAATCTGCCTCCATGATCCAGTCACCTCCCACTAGTCCCCACCTCCAACATTGGTGATTACAGTTTGACATAAGATTTGGTGAGGACACAGATCCAAACCATATCAACAGGCAAACTTTGGAATACTCAAATAATGAAATAGTATATAGAAATTAAAATGCAAGAAGTAGAGCTACTTGTATCAATATAGATTTAAGCTCAAAAACATTTTTGAGCAAAAAAATCAGGTTGCAGAATGATACAGTTAGAATAATACTATTTATATGCAATTTATATAGATTTTAAAACATGCAAATCAATCTTATAAATTGGTATAGATATATGCATATGTAGAAAATGGATGAAAATATATCAAGTGAAGGATGTCAATTGCCTCACGGCAATAAGTGAAGGCAATAGTAACAGGAAGGGTAACTCCAATATTTTATTTCTTTTTAAACATTTCTGAATCAAATATTTAAAAATGATAAAGTTTAGTGGTTAGCACAAAGATGTCTGTTTAGTTATCTATTTCTCTCTAACAGCTTGATATATATCAGAAATTTTTAAAAGAAGGAGAACACGTTCATATGAGCTCTATATAGATCAAAGCATATTACCTGGCTCATGGGTGTACTCAATGTATTTGACGAACAGATGAATAAATAAATGAATGAACAAATTAACCTATAAAACTCTGCCATATAAATTGAACCTCTTCCACTTACTTGTCTTACCTTTTTCACCCAAAGGTTTAAACTTTAGGTTGTCCCAACGCCAGCTGGAATACACCCTATCTTTCAGAGGCACTCTAATTGAAGGAATCTGGAAACAAAAGTGAGAAAGAGAAATGAATGCTTTGCTTTTTGTGTTGAGATAAAGTATCTTCCCCACCATATCTCCTTTCCTTTAAATTAGGAATTTCCTTTTTTAAAAAGCTTTCCTTCTGTATTTTTATATAGATTCCTCTGATTTTGACTCACTCAACACAAGCATTAATGTCTGGAACACATTCTAAACTTCTCTCCAGAAGTGTGGCAAATAAAATGGATGGTCTTTATTGAAGGACATTAATGTTTTGGAGGAAAGAAGATGAATTCATATAAACAGTGAACTTAATTTGTATTAGTAAATTCTGTCAACTTATTTATTACTGTGCTGCTAAAGAGTTTCAAGTTAAAGGAAGATATAGATATTATATTTCAATACTGAATGGTTTCCAGAACAGAGGACTTCAAAGTGGCTGCTGTAATTCTGCAAATTAATTGAAAATATTTTTTCTAAAGAGGTCAAAAAACAGTACCTTATAATAAATACTATTGCAGATAGAGGTACTCTTAAAACAATAGATTACAGACATTTAAAGAAAAATAGGGAAATAAAGAGTTCAAATCTCTTATTTTTTAAAGATAACATGGAGCCCAGTGAGGGAAAGTGACTTGTGTTAAATCATCTATCTAGTCACTGGCAAAGCCAAGGTCAGAGAATTAGTCTCTTGATCCCTGGTTTGATGTGCTTTTCACAAATGTCTTATGTGTCATTATAACCATTTATTACTATTTGGAAAATGCAGCAGGAGGGGAGGATAGGAAGAGGTTGATCAACAAATTCAAAATTACAGCTATATAAGAGGAATAATTTCTATTGCTCTATAGCACTGTAGAGTGAACATAGTTAACAATTATATATTGTATATATTTGAAAGCTAGAAAAAGGGATTTTGAATGTTTCCAACACAAAGAGATGATCAATGTTTGAGGTGATAGATATCCTAATTAACCTTATTTGATCAATATACATTGTATACACGTATCGAAATATCACTCTGTATCCCATACATGTGTACAGTTATTATGTGTCAAATAAAAAGAAAAAGAAAAAAAGATGAAAGCAGGAAAAAAGAAAAGAAAATTTAGTGAATGAAGAAGGAAGCCAGCAAGTATGTACTGCTAGAAGTAGAGCACTGTATTTCATGTTTAGTTTCAACATAATCCAGGACTCAAATCAGTTCACACTGAATGGAGTCTGAGTATCAATTTTAAAAAAACATAACCAGTTAGCTCGCAGAATAGCAGAAACAACCCTGAGCAGTTTTACAGGCATTTTATCAGAGAAACAGTTTATTGAGACTATACAGCAGAGTGGAAATTTTAGCTTATTTCATATCTCTAGAAATACAGCCCATGGTTCATTTTGTTATCTGCTTACTGTTTTCTTATTGTAGCAAATCTACTTTAAGAATATAAAGAACCTTTTAGTCTTCTCAAGCCTGGGGGAAAAAACCACACACACACACACACATACACACACACAGAGAGAGAGAGAGAGAGAGAATTTTCCCATTAGTTGTCTGATATTATGCTGGTAATGATTAGAAAGATATAACTAAATAATCATACTACTAGAAAGCTGTTTCTTATTAGATTTGCTTAGTGGGGTAAATGTATTATCATGCAAGAGGGAAATTATTATACCAAAAATAGGTGATAGACATGAATGAGAATCTTCATAGCAATGGTATTTGCCTCAGATAAAATTTGGAGAGGAAGAGTGTTGGAAATCCCATTACATCAGAGCATAAGAGCCTGGGTGTCTTTGACCAATGCTGAGATGAAATGAGCCACCTAGTCATGCAGCTATATTATTCAGGAGCTTCTGATTAGGAAAAACCAAGTAAGGCTCAGTGATCAAACAGCAGCCACCTGAAGCCTCTAGTGTCCAGTCACATCTAGTGTAGAAATCCAAGAATCCTTTTTCAAAAATCCTCCAGAAAATCAGAAAGCTTTACAGATTATTTTTAGCAAAATAGAAATATGAGAATTTAAGGCTATTTTTAGAAAATCCTTCCTGTAACATGCTCATTCATCATGCACCCTTCACCAAAGGCATGCACTATTCAGTCTACCTCACAGTGACATCAACCTAGGAAGCAGAGATGCTTCAATGACTTTAAATAATGACTTATTGGAAAGACACTTGAGTGTGAGTTTTTCCATTAAGGATTCCTCCACACAATGATATTTTTTTTCTAGTTCCAAAACACATGCAAAAATTTTTTTTTTTTTTTTTTTTTGAGACAGAGTCTCGCTCTGTCGCCCAGGCTGGAGTGCAGTGGCGCGATCTCGGCTCACTGCAAGCTCCGCCTCCCGGGTTCACGCCATTCTCCTGCCTCAGCCTCCCGAGTAGCTGGGACTACAGGCGCCCGCCACCACACCTGGCTAATTTTTTGTATTTTTAGTAGAGACGGGGTTTCACCGTGGTCTCCATCTCCTGACCTCGTGATCCGCCCACCTCGGCCTCCCAAAGTGCAGAGATTACAAGCGTGAGCCACCGCGCCCGGCCAACACATGTAAAATTAATTGAGCAATACAAAATGTAGAGTGTTCCATCAGTGAAAGTATTATGAGGGCATAAGTAAACGTAACATAGAAGCTGTGACACTGAAAGTCTGGCTAAGTGGGTAAAAATTTCAAAATAGAATCCTGTGGTGTACATAAATATCAGCTACCATAAGTGCACTTTCGACTTCAACTTCCAAGTAAATGACCATGTCACTAGCAATCCCAGCCAAGACCCAGAAAAACCACAGGTAGTAAGAAGCCATGTAAGATGCAGTTAATTGTTTTATTGCAAATACTTCACTCTGGGATTATTATCATTTCTTTGTACGCTTTAATATCATTGTGCAATCACAAGGTCAAAGGAAATTCATTGATATATAAGGGGATTGCTGAAGGAAAGGTTTGACTGAGTTTGTTGGCAAGACACATAGATATGAAGAAAAAATGCAAAAAATGAAGGGATTATTTAATTGATGCCTATTCATTAGGTCTGTATTTTTATCCGTTCTCAATTAACCCAAATAGATTCATTACTACCTACACACTTCTTAAATTCCCATCATTTTCAATAACTCACATTTTTGTCACTTTGAGGAGGTTTTACCATTATTCACTCTCAGCAAGAGCAGCATACTGTTCTATATTTTCTTGTATTATTAGCCACAAACAATGTATTAGAGTTCAGTGTAGAAGATATTTTGGCTAATCAACCTTTCTCACATATGTTATGCATTTACTAGCTGTATGTTCTGTCTATAACTAATAGAACCATTATAACTGATTCAGTTATGAGGTGTTATTTTTCTTATTGAATGGCAAACAATTTTCAAAGTAGACACCCATTAGATTTAACAAAAATATTATGCACAAAGCAAGTACATTATTTCAGTGTTAGGCTTGTATAAGAACCCCTTAGAGAGTTTAAGACCTGGATTAAGGACTGGCAAGTAAATCCTTGGGTAAACTGTACATAAAGGAAGATAAAGTCATTCTCTTTAAGAAGACTCTTTGGAGTAATACTATGTGTGTAGTAATACAGTTACAACAAAAGCGTTTTGTGTTCCTGACATTACTGTTCGTAACGGATACCTTAAAATTTATGTATTGCTGTAATTGTTTCTAGGTAGATGAAGATCTAGCACAAAGCAATTTTTGTTTCTTTTCCAGTAACTCATTCTTCCCCTGATTTATTTTAATAATTAACCAAAACTTCCATTTTAATCCATATCCACATAAAAATAAAGAAAATATGAGATTTTAAAAATAGGTCACTACAGTTCACCTAAAATTGTTACACTTTTGCACGAACAATAAAACCGGTATTTCCAGACGTCCTAGTCTCCATTGAGTAGAATAGAAGTCCACAACATGAGGCTCCAGGGTGGGCTACAGAGGATCCACAATTTTCTGGAAATGATATGCAGAGGTGTGTGTGTGTGTGTGTGTGTGTATTTGCAGTTTTCTCAACAGTACGTCTATAAATTTCATCAAATTCCCAAAGAGATATATGAGGGGAAGAAAAGATAAAGATGTATTGCTGTATTAACAGTACAGAGATCCAGGCTTAGAAAATGCATTTGGTTGTTATTTACAACACATGCAGTTTAAAAGATGGGAACATGAGCTATAGAGTCAGAAGGACCTAGTACAAGGCCCCACTTCACCACTAAGCAATATTGGAAAAGTTACATAATCTGAGCCTCAATTTCCTATATTTAATATGCAGATACTAATTATACCTAAGTTGTTATGAGGATTAAACGAAATACTGCATGTATAGTCCTATGAGCTGCACGTGTAATAAGTGTTCAATAAATAGTTGGTATAATTAGGGAGGCTTTAAAACATTATAATTGAGATGCAGTTAACTGTTTTATTGCAAATATTTTATTCTTGGATTATCACTATTTCTTTGTATGCTTTAATATCATTGTGCAATCACAAAGTTAAAGGAAATTCATTGATACATAAGGTGATTGCAGAATTTTGGGCTGAGTTTGAGTTTTTCATATGTCTAAATATTTCAAAGTGGAAATATTGCCATAAATTCAAAGATCAAAATTAAAACTGGCAGTCTTTTCAGTTAATCAGTGTCTTGTTCCCAGTTTCCTTTTACAATTCCGGAAAATCAGACATAACTGAAGAATCAGATCTGTTATAAGCCATATTTTCTGAAATACATACATTTCTATCACAAATGATTTGATTAAAAAATCAACATTATACTGTGATTTTTATATAATGATAGCATAAGTAATGCACATGCACGGCTTCAAAAATTCAAAAAATTACATCACTTCCTGCTCTATGAATTGTTTTTTCTTATGCAGTTGACCCTTGAACATGGGTTTGAACTATGTACATTCACATATGCGGACTTTTTTCAGTAAATATACTGGAAAATTTGTTGGATATTTGGAACAATTTGAGAAAAACTCACAAATTGCATAGCCTAGAAATATTTTTAAAAATTAAGAGAAAAAGTTAGGTATGTCAATAATGCAAAAAATATACATAGATACTAGTCTATTTTATCATTTACTATAATAAAACATACACAAATCTGTGGTAAAAAGTTAAAATATATTAAAACTTGTGCATACAAACACTTACAGATGGTATATGGCACCATTTGCGATTGAGAGAAATGTAAACAAACATAAAGATACACTATTAAATCATAACTACAAATATTAACTCTATATACTGTACTACTGTAGTAATTTCATAGCCACCTCCTGTTGCTTTTGCTGTGAGCCCAAGTGTTGTGAGTATCCACTTAAAATGCCCTGTGACACTAATCATCTCCGCATGAGCAGTTGATCTCT
This sequence comes from Symphalangus syndactylus, assembly GCF_028878055.3. NCBI lineage: Eukaryota > Metazoa > Chordata > Mammalia > Primates > Hylobatidae > Symphalangus > Symphalangus syndactylus. The sequence goes on from NC_072447.2 coordinate 100,691,932, forward strand.
CTAGTAAATTTAATATCACATTAAAAAGAGATCTCTCCTGGTTCTTATGTAGTTTTCATTGTGTTTAGTGCAATACCATAAACTGTATAACACCATGGCACCAGTGAAACTGAAAGTGCTCCCAAGAAGGAGAGAGAAGTTATGACATTATAAGAAAAAGTTGAAGTTTGATACATACTGTAAACTGCAGCCTGCAGCTGTGGTTGACCACTTTTTCAAGATAAATTAATGCAGAGTAAGAACCATTGTAAAAAAGTAAAATAAAAGGGGGGCAATTCATGAAGCTGTCACTGGAGCTATGCAAGCAGGCATGAAGACCCTACACTTTTTGCAAAATACCTTTTTATCTAGTATTAAAAATGAAGCTTTTATGTGGATGAGGGATTGCTATAAGAAAGCCATACCTATAGACTCCAATATGATTCAAGAAAAAGTGAGGTCATTATATGACAATTTAAAGCAAAAGAAAGGTGAAGGATTTAAAGCTGGAGAATTTAATTTCAGCAAAGGATGGTTTGATAACTTCAGAAAGAGGTTTGGCTTAAAAATGTCAAGATAACAGGAGAAGAAGCTTCTGTGGACCAAGAGGCTGCAGACAAGTTCCCAAATGCCATTGAGAAAATCACTGAGAAGAAAGGATATATGTCTGAAAACGCTTTTAATGCAGATGAAAGTACACCATTCTGGAAAAGAAAAATGCCACAAAGGACATTTATTACTAAAGAACAGAAGCAAACACCAGGATTTAATGCAGGAAGGGATCATCTAACTCCACTGTTTTGTGAAAATACCATAGAGTTATAGTCAGGACTGCCTTTGTAGACAAACTGCTAACCCCTGAGTCTTGAAGAGAAAAGATAAACACCATCTTCCACTCTCTTGCTTGTACAACAAGAAGGCCTAGACAATGAGAACTATTTTTCTGGATTATTTTCATTGATATTTTGTCCCTGAAGTTAGGAAGTAACTTGCCAGTGATGGGCTGCCTTTTAAAGTTTTTGAAATGTTGGAAAATGACCCTGGCCACCCAAAACCTCATGTGTTCAATAATGAAGGCATTAACATAGTCTACTTGGCCCAAAATACAACATCTTTAATTTAGCCTCTAGATCAGGAGTTTGTAAGGACCTTTAAGGCTCATTACACATGGCAATCTACGGAAGGGATTGTCAACACTATGGAAGAGAACCCCAATAGAGAGGACATCACAAAAGGCTGGAAGGGTTACAACATTGAAGATGCCATCATTGTTATGGAAAAGCCATCAATCCCAAAACAATAAATTCCTGCCAGAGAAAACTGTGTCCAGATGTTGTTTATGATTTCACAGGATGTACAACAGAGTCAATCAAGGAAACTGCAAATGAGATTGTGGATATAAAGAAAAAAGGTGGTAGTGAAGGATTGCAGAATGTAGATCTTGGACAAATCAAGAGCTAAAACATATCACATCAGAGTAATTAACAGAAGATGACTTGATGGAGATAAATGCTTTTGAATCAGTACTAGATAATGAGAAAGAAAAGACGAAGCAGTTCCAGAAAGTAAGTTGACATTAGACAACCTGGCAGAGGGTTCCAATTATTCAAGACCACTTTTGACTTCTTTTACAACATGAACCCTTCTATGATAGGGGTACTGAAACTAAAGCAAATGGTGGAAGAAGGATTGGTACCATATAGAAACATTTTTAAAGAAATAAAGAAGCAAAAATATCAGACAGAAGTTATGATGTACTTCTGTAAAGTTACACCAAGTGTGCCTGCCTCTCTTGCCTCCTCTTCCACCTCCTCCACCTCTTTTGCCTCTGTCACCCTTGAGACAACAGAGCCAACTGATTTGGTTTGGCTGTGTCCCCACCCAAATCTCATCTTGAATTGTAGCTTTCATAATCCCCACGTGTCATGGGAGGGACCCAGTTGGAGGTAATTTAATCAAGGGGGTGGGTCTTTCCCGTCCTGTTCTCATGATAGTGAATAAATCTCACAAGATCTGATATTTTTATAAAAAAGAGTTCCCCTATACAAGCTCTCTCTTTCCTGCTGCCATATAAGATGTGACTTTGCTCCTCATTCACCTTTAGCCATGATTGTGAGGTCTCCCCAGCCATGTGGAACTGGGAGTCAATTAAACCTCTTTCCTTTATAATTACCCAGTCTCAGGTATGTCTGTATTGGCAGCATGAGAACAGACTAATACACCAACTTCTGCCCTTCTTCTTCTTCTTTGGGCTACTCAATGTGAAGACAATGAGGATGTAGACCTTTATGATGAACCACTTCCACTTAATGATCAGTAAATATATTTTCTCTTCCTTATGATTTTCTCAATAATGTTTTCTTTTCTCGAGCTTACTTTATTGGTAGAATACAGTACATAATAAATATAACACACAAAATATGTGTTAATCAACTGTTGATATTATCAGTAAGGCTTCTAGTCAACCGCAAGCTATTAGTAGTTGAGTTTTTGGTAAGTCAAAAGTTATACATAGATTTTGGATTGTATAAGGGATCAGTGCCCTTAACCCCTCCATTCTTCAAGGGTCTACTGTGATTTGCCCATTTTTTTGGATTGTTTGCCTTTTATTTTTAATTTTTATTGAGGTCTCTGTTCATTAGGGATAGCAGTCTACTAAAGTATTGCAAATATTTTGTCAGTTTGTTGTCTTTCAACCATATTTATGGCTTTCATTTTATTTTATTTTTGCAGCCCATGATTTTTCAATGTTTACCTAGAAAAATTTGTGAAAATTTTACTTATGACATCTATAGTTCCCCTCTTGCTTGAGATTTAAAAGTTAAACTTTCTTCTAATAATAATGTATTTTATTTTTGATATTTATATCATTCCATGTTGAATTTATTTTTGTATATAAAAATATTGGAAGATAAATATATATATTTATTTTCCTCCATATTGATAGCAAATTATGCTAGCACCATTAAATTTTAAAAATGTCATTTTCACACAGAATTAAAGGGCAATATTTGTGAAATATTAGGTTCCTATATATATACATACTCAGGTCTATTACTGTACTTAATTATGCCCTTGTTATATGTATCTATCTATCATCTACTGTATTTTCACAGATTTCTTAAATATTCTCAGGTATTAATTCTTCTATTTGAACTCAAACAATTTCACCTTGTTCTAATAAAATATTGAGGATGCTTTTTGAGATTTTCCTTTTAGTTGCTTACATGTGTACAGGATATTGGGATATAATGACATTTTTAGAATAGTGCTTTACACAGAGACATGGTGCAATTGCCCAACAGTTTCTTCCTGCCTGTTGTACAGACAAAGTCTATTCACTGAGACTGTGGCATTGCAGCAGATAAAGAGTTTGTTTGATGCAAGACTTGTCATGCAGGAGAACTGAAGTTATCACTCAAATCAGTCTCCCCAAAGGCTCAGAGGTTAGAGTTTTTATGGACAATTTGGTGGACAGGGAGCTAGGGAATGGGTGCTGCTGATTGGTTGGAGATGAAATCATAGGCTTGTGGAAAACAGTCCTTGTACACTGAGTCCACTCCTGGGTGGTGACACAGGACCAACTGAGTCATGAGTCACAAGTGTGGATGGTATCAGTCTGAAAAAGATCTCAAAAGAACCAATCATATGTTCTACAATAGCGATGTTCTCTATAGGAGCAATTAGGGAAGTCTCAAATCTTGTGACCTCTGGCCACGTGACTCCTGAGCAGTAAGGGACTACAGAAATAATGCCTACATCTTAGCAGAGTTCAGGCCCCTCCCATAATCTTGTTCTTGTGGCCTATCATTAGTCTTACAAAGGCAGTTTTTGGTCCTTGAGCAAGGAGGGAGTTAGTTTTAGGGAGAGAATATTATCATCTTTGCTTTGAAGTTAAACTATAAATTCCTCCCAAAGTTAGCTTGACCTATACACCCAGGAATGACCAAGAACACCCTGGAGGTCAGAAGCAAGATGTAGTTAACTGAGTCAGATTTCTCTTACTGTCATAATTTTTTAAAGGTGGTTTCAATGGAATGGCTCCCCATTTTGAGAAACATATTTTACACTTTTAAAGAAAATGTTATAGCTATCTTCACATAGGTCTTATATTCCCTTTATTATATTTAATTTCAGGTATTTCGTATTTTTGTATTTATTACAGATATATTTTCCATTTGGTTTTCTAATTGTTTACTCCTAGTATAAAGAAAGGCTATTTATTTTCTATATTTATAGTTTATCCATTTACCTTATGAAATCATCTTGTACATGCTAATATTTATTATAGCCTTTTGGAGTCTCTAGGTATACAGTTGCATGTCTCTTTGATTGCATGTCTCTTTATTTCCAGAATGTATACCATTTGTCAATTGTCTTAGTGCATTACCCAGATCACCAAAATATTTACTTGACTTGATCCTGCCTTTAACGTAAATTTAATGATTTCATTATGCCTCACTTTATAATGTTTCTATAGTTTTTGATTGGTAATTTTATCGTGGTAATTGGTTTCTAGTCCAAACTTATTCCGAGATTTTCTTAAAAATGTTTGCTAATAACATTTATGCATCTACTGATAAAACTATATGGTTTTTCTCCTTCCATTTTTTAGGGTAATGAATTATATTAGTAAATTCCCTAATGGTGAACCATCTTTATAACCCTAGAATAAACTCTATTTAATTGTGGAGTGTTATTCCTTTAATGAACTACTTGATTCAATTTGTTAGTATTTCATTTAGAATCTGGCATTATATGAATAAGTATCATTGTCTGTAGTATATTAGAAACACTAAGTTCCAGGCCATATCCCAAATCAAATAAATCACAAACTCTTGGATGAGGTTTAGGCATGATCATTTTTCAAAAGCTCTTCAGATAGTTATATTGTGCACCCAGGATTAAGAACCACTGGTCTATTTTTCTTTTAGGTATGTTTATCAGATTTTGATAATATGATTATGTTATCTGCATTACATGAATTATAGAAATTTTACCTTTTTGAAATAATGTAGGAATTATTTGTAAAATAGGGAAACTCCCACCTTTATGAAATAACATAGGAATTGTTTCTAAAAACCATCTGGACCTGTTGCCTTTGGGCTACAGTTACAGACACCCTGTGATGGACCTACAGATAGATACCCTGCCATGGGGCTAGAGTTATGGGATGTCTCCCCAGGACTATTTCTCTATTGCAATTAAATACATACACATTGGGTCAGCAGCACCCCACTGGTAGAGACAGTGCCAGAGCCAGACCCTAATCCAAGAGAACTAGGCGGCCACTTGGGCTGGCATCTGGATCTGCCACCGAAGGGGGGCTGTGAAACCATGGGCAGGTAGCCACAATAACAATCCCCAATGAGTCCCCAAATTTGTAACTGCCCAAAGGGTTCACCTTGCCCACTGCCTAGATAGCAGATTTATCAAGACAGGGGAATTGCAATGGAGAAAGAGTAATTCACACAGAGCTAGCTGTGTGGGAGACCAGAATTTTATTATTACGCAAATAAATCTCCCCAAGCATTCTGGGACCAGAGTTTTTAAGGATAATTTGGAGGCCAAGGGCTCGGTAAGCGGGGAGTGCTGATTGGTCAGGTTGGAGATGGAATCATAGCAGAGGTCAAAGTTAGTTTTTTTAATTATTTTATTTATTTTTGCTATCTTCTGTTCCTGTGTGAGATCACAGAACTAGTTGAGCCAGGTTACCTGTCTGGGTGGTGTCAGCTGAGATACATCCAGTGCAAGGTCTGCAAAATATCTCAAGCACTGATATTAGGTTTGACAATAGTGATGTTATGCCCAGGAGAAATGTGGGGAGGTTCAGACTCTTGGAGCCACAGGCTGCATGACCCCTAAACTGTAATTTCTAATCTTGTAGCTAATTTGTTAGTCCTGGAAAGGCAGACTGGCCCCCAGGCAAGAAGGGTTTTCTTTGTTTGTTTGTTTTTGTTTTTTGTTTTTTTCAGGAAAGGGCTATTATCAATTTTGTTTCAGACTTAAACTGTAAACTACATTCCTTCCCAAGGTTAGTTCAGCCTATGCCCAGGAAGAAACAAGGACAGTTTAAAGGTTAGAAGCAAGACGAAGTCAGTTAGGTCTGATCTCTTTCACTGTCATAATTCCCTCAGTTACAATTTTTGCAAAGGTGGTTTCAGTGACCCTTATGATGGATGAGAAAAGGTATTGTTCCCATACAGACCAGGTTTGGCTGAATGTTGTTGAGGCCCAATAACGAGAAGCAGATGAACTGGGAAAGAAGAGAGTTTATTTCTGTAACTGGGTACAGGGAGAAGGCTGGAGATAATTCACCAGACAAACTCCGGATTCTAAAGTTTCTAAAAGCACTTTCCCCGGCTCCTGCACCTGCTCACCTGAATCCTCCCCCTCCTATAAAGGGTTTGAGTGCACAGTAGCAAAATAAAGAAGCCACACCCCTTCCGCACATCCTGCCAGGGGGTCAGAGAACTCTCATTTCATTATGATGTGTATGTTTACATATATATGATAAGTTTATACAGTAATCTAATTAAATACAAAAGATGTCATTTCCTTAAATACTTTTCATTCACTCGAGAATAGACCATGTTAAATCATTCATCAAAAGTACCAATATTAGTTATTTTATTTCCATATATTGCAAAACAATCTTATTTTTACACAGCACACTTCATTTTATTTTTTAAAGTTATGTCATTGGCTCTTAACTGTTATGTTTGTTTAGACAAAATGACTTTCATTTCTTAGTGCATTTAATTTCCCAGCCACTAACATCAAGGTAGTGTATAATCTTCTTTGTTTAATCTTTTTAAATTAAATAATTATCTATGTAACAAAACCAGGAACATTTCCATGGCAATCCTGGCTCTAATCAGCATAGTGCCTTGACAAAGGCACTACAAGCAAGAATAAATATGGAACGACTTTGCAATTCACACTTTCTTGTGCAAGTAATCTAGATTATAGCTATTCTTCATCAAATCAGGCAATTAGAGTAGTTCCTAGTCAAAATGAAGATCACATCATCAAATGATTTTATATACCCTTAAAATTATTTTCCCATAAATTTCTTCCAATGAATTCTGTATGTAATGAGAGATAGTACCAGGTACAATGTTTCCTTTCTCCCTTTATTCTATCTTCATCAAACCTGCTCTAATTCACAGATATTATTTGTTAATAAGACACAGTCATCTGTCTATGCAAACGGAGGACTCAGCACAAGTCCTCTTGATTTGGGTGCTGTATCCAGATGGAACCAGAAACTGACCTAAGCTATAAACCTGTCTCATATTTATCATTTATAATCTCTTCTCTGGTTCTCAAATCAACTGTCCTCACAAGGCCACAGAGCCACAGAGTATAGTGCCATTTCCATTATACTCTGCTGCTATAAAATATCAATAATTAGAACTGGTAACCAATTTCTTCTATTATCATTTGGTTTCATTACTTAGCAATGTATATAAGATTTGGGGCAAATGCCCTATTTTACTCCATTTGAGCACTAATAGTTTAAGCTTCTTAAGAGCACACACACCTAAGAAAGTGCCTGTGGGCAGAAGAAACCTGAACTCTACTTGCAAGTATCATGGCAACTTTTCATTACCCTCTTTTTATGGGGTTAAGAAAAAGAGAAAAATTTTGTAACTTCTCTGTGCTTTAGTTTCCTCTTCTAATTGCATAGCTGTCTATATGTAAACCAGAAATAAAATTCCAAGGTTGCCCAACCATCTGAATGGACCCCTTCTCTCATCCAAAGGCATTCCACAGTCAACCTGAAAAACTAGTTCAGGCCATGATGGAAGAGGGAATTGGACACGCTTCACTATACCCCTCCAGCATTAACATCAACACAGATCTTAAGTCTGATAAGAAACATTTACAATCTATTCTCCTCAACCCATACGGTAACCCAGACATTCCTTTCTACTGATAATAACTCTTCAACCAATTGCGAGTGAGAAAATTTTTAAATCTACCTATGACCTGGAAGCCAACCCCCTACCTCCCTCTTCGAATTGTCCTGTCCTTCAGGATTCAACCAATGTAAGACTTAAATGTATTGACTGATGTATTATGTCTCCCTAAAATATATGACAGCAAGCTGTACCCCAACCACCTTAGACACATGTTCTCAGGACCTCCTGAGGTTGTGTCATGGGTGCATACTTAACCTCGGCAAAATAAACATCCTAAATTGATTGAGACTTTTCTCAGCTATTATGGCTTTACACATACTTTGTTGAACCTAAGCATCAAAATAGACAATTCCTCCTGTATCTTTGGGTCTTCATTCTGAAGCCTCCTATGAATGCATGTTAAATAAATTTGTATGCCTTTTCTCCTATTAATCAATCTGCCTCGTATCAGTGATTTTCAGGGAACCTCCAGGGGACCAAGGCTTGCACCCCATAATCTCTAACAGTGCCTGGAGCATAGGAATCAATAATGCACTGGGAAGTATATATCCTACTTGCAAGGACATACTAGTAGTGATAACCACTGGCAGAATTATCTTATCTAAGAAATATAGTGGTGTGTGTAGGTGTTAATTCAGATATTTTTCCAGGAAAACCTCAAATTCTTCAGAGTAAAAAAAAAAATGTGACAACAAAAATTATTGCTGTAAAATTTTAAACAAGTGGTTAAATACAAACAACGCATGGCAGTTTATCATGTTAATACAATAGGAGAGTGGTGGTGAACACTATGGAATGGTAATTCCATAATAAAAGGTATCTATGTATCCCCTACCTACATCAACTTATACATGTTGAACTATGATGAACAATTCTATACTCAATAAAATAATCTTTGGAAATTTCCATCAGTACAGTACATCTAGTGGGCTGGGTACAGATCTATATGATACTATGGATACTGTACTATCTTCTTCAAAGAAAATGAGGAATGAAATCAGAGCCTGATGAAAATAGAAATGTGCAGAATACAATGCCGTTCATACAAAGGTTTAATTCTAAAACTGAAATCCTATTCAGATGACTAATGTCTACAACAATTCTTTAAGATACAGAACTTATAATAACATTACTTGCTATAGTTCTCCCTCTCACCCTCTGTCCCCACCCCACCCGATCCCATCTTCCCCTGCAAAAAGACTATAGCTACTATAGAGCTACCTTGACGTTCCCCATTCAGGCTAAGATTGTTTTCGTCCCTGTGCTTCAGAATTCTATTTTCAATAACTCCCAAAGTATCAGAATCACATTAATTATTTAAATCACAGCTCTAAAAAGAGAATTTCTTAGCAGATATAAACCGGCAAGTCAGGATGAGGAGGTTTTTAATACCCTAGAAACACTCCACTTTATAATTGATTTGTCTCTCCTCTACCCTCCCAGCCTAAGCCTGAAGTATTCATGATGTTTCTCTTTCCCCTCCTGACTTTTTATTCTCTTATACTCGTATAAGGCTCATCAGCCTGACTCTGATCTATTGTGTTCCAGATCATGGTTTCAACGTTTTGACATTTCAGAATGCTGGTTGAGAGCAACGGCTTTGGTGTTGAGCAGATTTAGATTTGCATCTCACTGACACCAATTACTAGTTATGAGATTTGAGCAAATTAACCTCTCTAATCCAATTTTGTTAGCTGTAAAAAAAATAAGACACTGAAAATAAACGATATGATATGTCAGGACTTAGGAAAATGCCCTGTGAATAGTGGATATTGTTTCCTCAATGCTCATTCTTGTTCTATCTAGCGCTTATTGCCTGACACCTAGAAACTCCTGGTACTTGATGATTTCCTTTAATCTTTCTCATTCTGAGCTCCTCCCTGATTCTGGCCTCTTCTTCTGACAGTGACATGATAAGTAAGAAATAATCCTTTCAAGCACATTAGATGGTAACAAAGTATGATTACCTCAAAACACATATCTAACTCATGGTGAAGTTACCCAGCTAATCCAAGTTATACAGCTAATTTATCCAGCTAATCCAAAATAGCTAACAAATCACTCAATTGAGAACTTCAGAACTACTGCTTCCTAGTACATATGGTTTTGCTTAAAAAATTTTTCCAAAACTCTGTCCTACCAATAGCACATAATTTATTCCATAACATGAGTTTAGACTTTTATTAACTATTTGGAACTGCGGTTCTTGCAAACCCTCTAGCAAAGCTGTGGCCTAAACTCAGGGAGGTGTGTGTATTTTCCTGGATCAATGACATTTGCAAAAGTTAATATTCAAGAATCAGAGTAGTTTTCATGTCATTGATATAGTAAGTGCTCTGAAACTGCAGGGCTCTGAACACAGTACACAATTCTGTTATGTGTTTGCATAATTCCCTTCTGCAAGTATCTTCATGAGATAAAACAAGCTTTGAAAGCATTTCTTCCACTAAACTGTGAGTTCCCTGAGAACAGGAAGTGTGTCTGCTTTTATTTTTACCCTCAGGATTTTGCATCCTCAGTAAATATTTAATTCATTTAATTTATTTATTGGATTCTGGCTGAACTTGGAGATTGAATTTTTAGACATTCTCATCAAAAAGTAACAATAATTCCAAGAGGAGATCTTCCTGGCAGGCTGCAGCAAAAGTCTCTGTGAGCAAATCCTAAGAGCTAACCTGAGATTGTTTGCTTGTTTTCCTGCTTTCTTTCATAAAATAAAATACAGAATAATACTACTATGAAGGTCTTTGTAAATTTTATTAGTTTTTTTGCCAGAAAGAAGTCCTAACAATCTGCAATTTTCTTTATATTTCTGGTCCCCATCTTATGATTACATTGTCATGTTTTTTCAATAATTTTTTATAAATGAATTTATTCATATTAGTGGAGGGGGGCTTTTAACAAATCTTTTATATCTCACTATTGACAGAAAGGTTCAGAGGTTAGTTATTAAGTGTCTTGTGATAGGGTATGAGCAATTATTCCAAATGGTAAAGTCTCCTTTGACTTAGATCAACTCCTGAAACAGGGTGGTTATTCATGTGAACCTCACATGGCAGCAGAGAGCCTTACATGTTGAATTAAACCAGATTGTTCAATCCTAGCGATGCCTCATTTCCTGGTCCATATCTGCATCTTGCTTCATGTTTCTAATCTTCTGAACCTTGTGATTCCTAGTGTTTACTCTCAGCTTAAACTGATAAATTACATCCTGTGATGTCCACTGATAATCCAGTTAAAGGATCTTTCAATTGTCCAGGGAGTCTAATTGTATTCCAGGTCATTTTTATCCAATTCTCATTTGTTTATACCACCAGCATATTAAACTCAAGATGCCCAGAGCAGATTTCATCTTCCAGCCTAAACTTTCTTCTCTCTTCATTCCATATTTTCCTTATAGGTATCTACATCCTGTCTTCATCTTGGCTTAAAATACCAGAGCCAGCTTTGATCTCTCTCTTCCCCTAACTTCCCTCATTCAATCAGTTACTAAGCCCTGTTTATTTTACCTCTTTCATATTCTTCGAATTGAAATTTACTTTACATTCCTAATGCTGCTATAATCCACTCAATTAACTAATATACGTACTTATTAGGTACCTGCTTATGGCAGGTGCCTTAGTAGGGGCTGAGGATACAAAGGTGAATGTAATCTCTCTCCACTCTCAATTATCTTCAAGTTTTGTGGATACTAGTATAGAAATCTGAGAGTAAAGCAACGCATACTTGAGGGAATGGTCAGAACAGTCTTCATAAAGGTTGGTGAGAAAAGTCTTCATAAAGGACATAAAATACAATTGAGTATGTATAGTATTATTTAATTAAAAGTTTAAATATAGACCTGAAGGTGGAAAAAGGTATTTAAGGCAGGGGGAAAAAGGTAGAATAACGTGTGATAGAAAGGAAATGGTAAATTCAGTAGGCTATTCAGTAGAGATAAAGCTAAGGAGAAGTAGGCAGGATACAGATCATGGAAGCCTTTGCATGCTAAGAAGATTCTACTTCATCTACTTGGTAATGTAAAATCATTGAAGAATTTTAAACGAGATAGCATTCCTTTCAGAAATAAACAGATTTCCATTTCAGAAATATAGCCACGGTGACAGATTAGTGGATGGATTAGAGATGTGGCAAGATCTGAGGCAGAAAGATTAGTTAGAAATAAATGAAGTAGTGCCAAAGAATGATTATTAGGGCCTAAAGTGAAGCTTTAATAGTGAAGATTCGGAAGAGCAGACAGACAAAATTCAGGGGATAGTCCCATAACTCCTGTCTCTGGATAATATTCACTGAGGTTAGAAACATAGGAAGGGAGTTAGAGAAAATTACTTCATCTTTAAGCATCTTTAAACACATTGAATTTGAGATGTGCATGGGTATATGTGTGGGTAAGTTAGGTAGGAAATACTGAATCTCATGAGTTTAGAAGAAAGAGATATAGATGAGTCATTGCTGTATAAGAAATGTTATAAGCTGTAAGAGCAGTTAACATCACCCAATATATTAACTAAGAGTAGGTTTGGCTAAAAGTGACTGAAAACACAAAATAGGAAGAGCTTAAACAAAGAAAAAATTTACTTCTTTTTTCAAAGACAAAGTTCAGGGTGGCTAGGTTGGCTTCTCAAAGTCACGAGGAATGCAGGCTTCTTCCATGTGCTGCTGCATTATTCTCAAGCTATGGCATTCACTCCATGGTCAAAGATAACTGCTTCTGCTTCAGCCATCACTTGCATTTCAGAAAGTATGAAGAAACAAGGGGGAAAGAAATACTCCCTTTTCCTATATGAGTACTTTCTGAAAATTTCCTATACTATTTCTTCCTAAATTCCATTGGCTAAGCAGTTTCAATGAAGTTATGAGTAAGGAAGTCTGGTTGCAGTGGGTTGAAAAGTAAACATATGGGAGGAAAATGGAGACAAGTGAGGAATACTCTGAATAGAACTAACTTTTAAAGAAAGTGAAAGCCATAGACATAGGAATTTGTTTTAAGTTGGGAGATATTTCTGTATATAAAGTACTCGGGATGAGCCATTAGAAACAAAGAAACAGGAGTTTTGGTTTAGCTGATAGAACAAGGCCATGATTTCAGAGAGAGCAGAAAGAAATGGGAGGAAGATGACAAGTGGAAAAATCCAAACCTGAACAGAAGAAATCTCTCTTTCTAAGACTGGAGGGAAAATTGGGTTCATGTCTAGCAGTGCAGAGGTTGAAACACAACTAGGCCATTATCTATGTTAGAGTCCTGGCATACTTTAAAAGTAAAGAAATGCCAAAATGTTATGAAATTGTAAGACTTATTTTCAAATACTTACTCAATGATTTACTGGTAAGACTATCTTACCTTTAGCCATGGTTCCCGGTATATACCCTGTGCTTCCTCATCTATGTACCTTTGTTGACTTTACTCCCCATCTGGATTTCACCTCAACATCCACTCAAAGTCCAACATCAGACTCAAGTGCAATTTCCTCCATGCTTCCTCTCATCCCTTAGCTAGAGATTCTCTCTTCACCTTCTGAATTTCTTTAGCACTTATATATGCCTCTTTTTCATCACTTTTTTTTCTGTCTTAATATACAGTTAATTATGGATAGGATTTATCTTTTATATTAATTGATTTATCAATTCTGGATCCTAGCTGAATTTACTCATTTATGTCCCACAACACAAGAACAGTTCTGGACTCCAAACTGGAAATAAAATGTATTCATAGTTACAAAGTTAATGAAGGAGCCATAGTGCTCCCTTCATGAATCTTAATCATTTTCAACCATGATTATTAGGTTCTCCAAAATATTATGCTCACCCCTAGGCTTCCCTGTGAATCTCTAAGGCAAATACCCAAAGTAATTATGTATGTTTTCTCTTTGTCTAAATACAAACAGCTCTTTCTTTAAACAAAATCAAGCCAAAAGCCAAAAATATATGTAACCTTAAGCGAAGGAGTCCAATTTCATTACCAAACCAATTGCTGAATGTTTGGCCTACCCAAGCAATAGCACAAACACTAAGAACTCACTGATGCCCAAAGTCAAGCAAGGTAATGTTGCAGTCAACAGAAGAGAACCAGCAGCTGCTGCTGTAAAAAGACCATGCTGTGATGTGACATTCTGAGACACAATGGCTCAGTTAGAATGTACGAGTTCATGCATCAGTGAAGCCAAAAAGGAGAATAACAACACAGTCCAATAAGTGACACCAAATAAGGACATCAATATACTGCCATTCAAATATAATGAAAGGGTTTGTGAGTCATAGATGGATCATGCCAATCATTCCCATCCTCATTAAATATACATGAAGAAACCACATGTATGTACAAGAAATCAGGAGATATTTTATCCCTTTTTATACCACAAAAGTATGGGACATTGTAACAATGTTGAACTCACAGACAGAATCAGTCAGGAGAAAATATTTGAGAATATGCCAGTATTTCTTTTCTACTCTGAGGTAAAAAACAAAACTGCCAAAAATAGGGTGTGGTATTAAAAGCTCTGTTTATAGCAGCATGCTTATACTAATATCACAGTTTATTATAGTTAGATATTTTAAAACCATACATCTAATAATTCTAACAGAAAACGCTAATGTGCACTAGAGTCAAGACTTAGTCCTTGCTGAAGAGAAAGCTGAAATAGTTTAATGACTTTTCATTCTCCTGATAAAAAATTAATAAAAAAGTAGTTTATGCAATTAATATAAATATAATAACTAATTTTTTACCTGGAATAAAATATAATTGAAAATTATAAACTAAACTCAGGAAATAATTTAGCAATTCCTTTTTAATGTCTATATGTAAAAATACACTTGAACAGTCACAGAATTTTAGAGATTTAATGATTTGGTAAATTACTCACTTTATTCATCTCAATCCTTTACATACACTGGCATTCCATAAAAGTTTGTTGAATGAAATGAATGGGTGAATAAATGTATGATCAAAGGAAACTAATCAATACTGACATTTTATACATGAGGAAAAAAAAAGAGTTCTGAAAGAGTTAAATGACTTGGCCAAAATCATAGAGCTATTTAGTATAGTTAGTGAGAAATCTTGAACAAGAAACTATTTTTCCTGAGCACAATGCCTCTTTTAACGTATAATTTTTTATAGGAGTATAGGGGAGGAGATACAATTCTTAAGCACCTATCTATCAGATAGGTGATGCTAGAGGCTTGTGTGTAGGGAGAGAGTAAGTAAACACACTATACAATCCCAAGTTTATATATACCTTTGCCATACTACTGCTTTTATCTGTCCTTTAGAGCAAAATTGTTGAATAACAGGTGTGGAAAAAAACCTTATTTATTCAATAAACATTTATTGAGCATCTACATTGTACCAGACACTATTCTAGGTGCTGAAGATACATGAGAAGAGAAAAGAGACAAAATTTTTGTCCTCGTGGAATTTACATTCCAGTGAGCTTACAGATGAAAACTTCCTCAGTTTTTTGCAGATGAAGAAACTGAACTCCAGACAGGTGAAGTGATTAACTTCTTTTATACAGTGAACTTGCAAGAGAGCAGAACCTAGAACTCAGGTCTCCCAGCGTACTTCACTTTCCACTTTCCACTAAGGTGTGACCCCTTACGAGCTTCGAAAAAAATTGAATGTAAAATCAGGCTCATCTCTTTCCTCTCTGCCATGAATTACATTCATTCATTCATTCATTCATTCATTCTCTCTCTCTCTTCCCACCCCAACTCCTCTCTCTTTCCATCTCTTTGTTTCTTCCTCTCTCTCATCATCCCAGGCCACTATGTATCAGCATCACACTGGCAATCAATTGCCAAGGTTTTGAATTCTTGATGGCAATGATAGAGAAAACATAGTTAATATAATCATAGCACCTAGCTACTTTTTAATTAACTGTTATTTTTGTTTTACATTCTGAGGTACATGTGCAGTATGTGCAGGTTTGTTACATAGGTAAATGTCTGCCATGGTGGTTTGCTGCACCTATCAACCCATCTACTTTAAGACTATGTCCTTTCATTTCCTTAAATCTGCAGTAACGAAAGCATAAGGAAGAAAAGAGAGAAGGAAGGAAGGAAGGAAGGAAAGGAGCAAAGGAGAGAAATGGGTGGCAGAGAAGGAGGGAAAGAGAAAAAGCAAGCAAGCAATGCCTTAAGAATGCACATGAACTGCGCATCAAGTTTCAAACACTGCCAAAATATTGAGTGCTGTAGTTTAAAGAGGAAAATTACAGTCAGATACAAATTTCTTAGATCTAACTTCAGAACAAAAGGCAGTTAAAATTGTAGAGACACTCAAAAACAAAACACTCTTTACCATTTGGATGCTTATAATCCTAGAAGCGTTATTTCAGTGATTTTCTTGTGCTTCTCAGCTAAAATATTTAGAAAAATAGAACATGAATGATACAAATATGGACTTTCCTTAGAACCTCATATTATATACAAATATATATTCTAAATGGCAGAACTGGAAATTGGCTCTTTGAACTCAAATCTGTTGGCTGCATTTATTTTGTTTGAAACTACTGATGTTCTTACCATGGGGAATGAAATGGATTATATTAAGACAAGGGGAAATGTGTACAAAATTTGATGCACCTTTTGAAATGTGAAAAGAGCTCTTCAATTTCATCCAGGATAATAGCATTGGGGAAAAAAATATCAAATGGACTGATGTGATTAGGAACAATTAAACCAAACAATCATTTAGAAAAATATCCACTACGAAGAAAGAAAATCAGCTGACTGAATTCAAAAAATATACTTTTGATTTTGTTTTGCTTTGCTCTTTGTTTTATATCTGCTCAAATCATTTTGTGTTTAACAAGTGTGAATGATGCTGAATGTTTAAAAAAAGTTTACTGGAAGTTTTGAAGTATCTTTCTTTTGTAAGAATAAGTAATCAACAAATCATAACAGTGCATAAGATTCTTTAAAGTGGTGGCCACAAAGCCTAAGGCCTTAATTTTTTAAAAATAATGAAAAACATGTTATTAAGCCTAATTCTTTTTTCCTGATTTACAAAAATCATAGGAAAATATAGTTTTGTCACACAAAAAGTTTGAGACTCTACAAAAGGATTTCTCAAATTTTATTCAGCATTCCAAACATAAGGATGGTTCACTTAGAACATTTCTATAAAAAAATTGCTTCGAATAAAGTGAAGCCTCTTTTTCCTCCTTTTTTTGATATTGAAAAGCTATGCCCTAGGCTTATAATTGAAACTTTCATATAATTAATATGTAACCTAAAAGGTTAGATATTAAAACTTAATGTTAAATTTCAACCTGTTGAAAAATAGGAATAAGAGAAGATGCCCATTGTAACCACTATGAATTAATATTGTTCTGAGAATGTTAGCCAATTAAGTAAGATAAGGAGAAAAGAGAAAACATATTAAAAGAAAGAGGCAAGTTTACTATTATTCATAGATAGTATGATTTCCTACATAGAAAATTCATAAGAATCAACTGGATGAAACTATTAAAATCAACATGAGAATTTAGAAAGTGACTTTACTCCAGTCACTTTCTATGTGTGTATATACGTATATATACTGAATAAAAACATAATAAAAGGAAATATCCTATTGAAAACAGGAAAAACAAAACATGTAAAATATTTAATGTTGAAACTACTCAATATTAAAATGTCCAGGACAAAACATTCAATATCCTACTAATAGATATAAAAGAATATGCACACAAACTCAAAGATGAACTAATCTCCTTAATATATAAGGGACTCTCATAAATCAGTAAGGAAAAAAGAACAAGAGTTCAAAAATGGAAAAAAGACATATACAAAGATTGAAAGGGAGATATTCAATTACCAATAAACATTTGAAAATAATTCACTAGTGATTAAAATAAAACATATCTTGATTATTAAATTACAAATAAAAATCATGTTAACACTCAGTGTCCTCAGGGTACACAGATGGTAGTGTAACCACCCAGTGGATTCTTCCTGCCCACTGCACAAACAAAATCAGTTCACAGAGACCATGGCATTGCAGTAAAGAAAGATTAATTGACATTAGGCCAACCTTGCCACATGGGAGACGAATTTATTACTGAAATCAATCTCTCTGAGCATTTGGGGGCTAGGGTTTTTCAAGGGTAGTTTGGGGGAAGGGGTGGGGTGGTTAGGCAATGGGTGCATGCTGCTAATTGGTTGGGGGTGCAGTCATAAGGGTGTGGAAACGGTCCTCCTGTGCTTCTGGGTGGGACCACAGGAGTGGTTGGCGGGTCCAGCTGGAGCCATAGGTCCTTGGGTCCAGTGGTTGAGTTTTGGGGAAAGGCTGTTATCATTGAAACTATAAATTAATTGTCTCCCAAAGTTAGCTTGACCTAGGATGAGCAGTAATTAGGGGCAGCTTGAAGGCCAAAGGCAAGAAGGAGTTGGCAAGATCAGGTCTCCTTCACCACCACAATTTTCTCACTAATATAATTTTTACAAAGGTGGTTTCAGTAATACTATGACTGCAACTTTCTGGAGGATATTTTGACAATGAAAACCAAAATTCTTGAAATTCTCCATTCCCTTTTATTCAACCATTCCTCTTTTATGAGTTTTAAGGACATAACCTTATTTATTTTTAAATATATTTATTTACATATATTTTTTCCCAACATTACTTGAAATTATGAAAAATTATAACCATATTTTATTGACTAAATAAATTATTGATTTATTTGATGACTACTATGCAGACATTAAAAATGACAAAAGGTGTTCATTCAACTAAGTGTACAAGTATAAAAAATAATTCCATTTTTATTCATGTATGTGCACATTGCATTTTTCTTGTCTATTAAATAACGACATTGCACATAAATTTACATTTTCCCAATGCCTGAGTCAGTTTATGTTAGTCAATCCACTAATCATTATCATTAGTGATCATATATTAATAAATGTATTAATTCTTAATTTGTTAATTACCCTACTTGTCTGTAATAAATGACACCTAGGTGACCTTAAAGGTTACTAACGTGTGTAAGTTTATATGACCTCTCAATGAGTGCCATCAGAGTGTTCTATCCCAACTTTCAAAGAATCAGAAACGAGGGCAACAGAGGCTTAGTCTGGAAGCTAGTATCCCAAGCACAGAGGTGGGCATTACTTACCCAAGGGACACAGTGGCTGGAGCCTATGGTGAAAATTTTTAAAATATCTTGGAAACAAGTTAAATCAGTATGTCATGCAAAACCTCCAAATCCAAACAGAGAGAAATTCTGGGCATAAAATCAAAACGAAGGAAACTGTGGGGTAAACATTCAATGTAAATGGTTGAAAACCAAGGCTACAGTGATTTCCTAAGCCAACCATTTGCAGCTGCAGTGGGGACTTTTTATGGTTTCTGTGGCTAAAGATAGGATATAAATTATGACCTAAAGTGTTCAGCTCAGAGATAAACATATACTGCTCTGCTTTGTAAATTCTTAGATTTTGCCACTTTTTTTCTCTCTTCTATTCCACTGTAACCTGTTACCTCTGCTGTCAGTGTGTCTTTCTTTTTTTCTGAACACCCTTTCTAAACTGTGTATTGTCTACCATGAACTAGAATGGCACGTAGCCAAGTATGCTTGAATGCTTTTTGTATAAAAACAAAGTGATGATAAAAATGATAGAGTTAGAAAATCACCACTTTGTAACCATCACATTAATAATTTATTTTAAGAATCATCAATAGGCACTAAAATTATTGGGTGATATATGAGGAACAATATACTATATTTACTGCATTTCTCCACAAATTATGTATTGACTACAGAGAGAAATGGTAACTTTACAGTGGAGAAAATTTGCAGACATTATCTTAAAAATTGATCAAAATTAATATCACTGATAATCAGACACATTAAAGTACTCATCTCCTCTTCAATATTCCTGCAAAAAACACACAACCTAAATATAATCATGAGGAAACCTCAGACAAATACAAATTGAGGGACATTCTACAAAATACATGGACTATAATTCTCAATAATATCAATATCATAAAAGAAAAAGATTGGCTGAAATAACATTCTAATTAAAGGAGACTAAAGTCACATGCCAGCTGAATGCAATGTGTGATCCTGCATTGCTAGAAAAAATATTATTGGGACATTATTGGGATAATCGGAAAAAAGTGAATACATATTATATGCTAGATAATAGGATTGTGCCTATTATTAGAGAATAATAATGATAAAGGACATGTGGCAAAATGTTAACTTGTGAATATGCATAAAGGATAATGGAAGTTCCCTATACTACTACTACAATGTTTCTGTAAGTTTGAAATTATTTAAATTAAAGTTAAAAATAATAGTTAAAGTTAACTTATAAATAGGAGCTAAACATTGAGCACACATAGACATAAACATGGGAACAATAGATACTGAGGACTACTAGAGCAGGGAGGGAAGGAGAGGGGCATGGGTTGAAACGCTACCTATTGGGTACTATACTCACTACCTGACTGACAGGATTTGTACTCCAAACTCCAGCATGATGCAATATACCCATGTAACAAAGCTGCATATGTATCCCCTGTATCTAAAATAAAAGTTGAACTTAAAAATTGGCAATGATAGAGTACCTACTTTTATTTTCCTCTAAATAAAGTACATGGGCGGCCAGGCGTGGTGGTTCATGTCTGTAATCCCAGCACTTTGGGAGGCCGAGACAGGTGGATCACGAGGCCAGGAGTTCGAGACCAGCCTGGCCAATATGGTGAAACGCTGTCTCTACTAAAAAATACAAAAATTAGCCAGGCATGGTGGCACGTGCCTGTAGTCCCAGCTACTCTGGAGGTTGAGGCAGAAGAATCACTTGAACCTGAGAGGCAGAGGTTGCAGTGAGCCAAGATTGCGCCACTGCACTCCAGCTTGGGTGACAGAGTGAGACTCCATCTCAAAAAAAAAAAAAAAAGTAAATGGGCATTACTGATATATATTTTGGCTTCCCAGATACCTTCTTGGCTGAACGCCTTTTTGCTGATTAAGACAAATATACAGAAATTAAGTGTTAATAATTTACAAATTCTTTACTATTGTGCGCTGGCTTGAATGCATTTATTTTACTAATATTAAATTACCTTTTATTTGTAATATTTATGGGGTACAAGTATAACTTTGTTACATGCATAGATTGTGTAGTGATGAAATAATGCCTTTTAGGGCATTCATCATGCAATTAATCTACATTGTACTGTTGAGGGGCCATAGGCTCTTGACCCCTTAAAGGTTTGCTGAAATATTACTGACATAAGGCAGATTGATTAATAGGAAAAAAGACATACAAATTAATTTAACATGTATTATAGGAGCCTTCATTATGAAGACTCATCCAACAGTAAGATACAGAAGCTCATATACTATTCTAGGCCATAGTAAAGAATGCAGGCTCAGAGCATGCTCAAAAATTGGTTATGTTGATAAGTCAGGTTTAGTAGCAAGACCACTTGTGAGAGAGAGAAAAGAAGGAGCTTGGCTACCAAAAGTTGGCCTTGTTATGTAGATGAAGTCTCCCTCAGAGAGAATAGATGGTAAATGTTTATTTCCAGGCTTTTAAAGGTGACAGATTCTCAATTTCTCTGGATTCCAGAAAAGCATAGAAAGTAGGGGTGAGTGCCGCTGCATTATTGAAGGTTCTCTAGTGATGCAATTTTTTCTCCACAAAAGACAACTTAGCAAGTGCACTTCTTTTGCTGGCTCTGTGGCAGCCATTTCAAAATATGCGAAAGAAATATATTTGGGGATAAAATATTCTATTTTCCTCTGGTACTCATTGAGTAATTTCTCATCATCCACCACACTCCCACCTCCTCAAACTTCCAAGGCTCTACTGTCTATCATTCTATTCTCTGTGTTCATGTGTACACATTATTTAGCTCCTACTTACAAGTGAGAACATGTTGGTATTTGTCTTTCTGTGTCTGACTTGTTTCACTTAAGATAATGGCTTCCGGTTCCATGTATGTTGCTGCAAAGGACAAGTTTTTCATATATCTTCCTAGGCATAATTCTATATCTTTGCACCATTCATGATTATGTCCCAGTAATGTACTAAACATTACCTGAAAGGAGGAGAAAATCTGTAGACTATATAGAAACTCAGCAAAATATCTTAACTTAGGACTTCTCGTACATAACTTTATCTATTTTGTACTGAGTTATAGGATTCAGTCACAATAGAATAATTGATACTGTTATACGTATGTGGCCATAGTAGTTGCATTGTGTAGTGGTAAGAAGGTAGCAAGATTACAAAATTCAGTATTGTAATAAACAATAACAATGAAAATTATTTATCTAAAATTAAAAGGAAGAAATTATCAGCACCTTTACTGACAACTTAGAGCTACCAACAGTTCTAGAAATAGCCAATTCTATTCAAGCTAAATAAGAAGTGGCTACAGTGCTCTCCATCTCCACTATTGAACATCTTTCCAGTGAGGAGAGACAACTACCAATCCATTTTTGTTATGATTCAGAAGAAAATATGAAGCATACCTAGACTAGAGAAAATGTGGCTCATATGGATCTGCTATTACTAGACAGAAACATCCAATTTGAACGAAAGCCCAACTAAAATTCTTGAGATTTAAATTATCCACTTGATTTTATGTGATAGGAAAGATCTACCATCTAAATGGAAACAATTTTATTACTTTATTTCTGACACTTGCTGTTTTGTTCACACCAATTAATATCTACACGTGAATATCTATTTTTTTTTTTTTTTTTTTTGAGACGGAGTCTCGCTCTGTCACCCAGGCTGGAGTGCAGTGGCGCGATCTCGGCTCACTGCAAGCTCTGCCTCCCGGGTTCACACTATTCTCCTGCCTCAGCCTCTCCGAGTAGCTGGGACTACAGGCGCCCACCACCACGCCCGGCTAATTTTTTGTATTTTTAGTAGAGACAGGGTTTATTGTGCAGTGAACATTACAATTTCATTTTTGCTGACCAGACCACAAACTTGACTATTATTTCTTTCAAATATAATTTTCACAGAACTTAGTCATCTGTATTCATAATAATAATGATCATGAAAATATATAGTCGTCTATATTCATAATAATAATGATCATGTAATATATTCATAATAATAATGACCATGTTAATTGAGCACTTACTACTACTACTAATAATAAACATTTATATAACACTTATGTGCTTGGAATAGTTAAAAGTATTTTACATGTAATTAATTTAATCCTTCTAATGACCCTCTGAGATAAATGATATTATTAGCTCTATTTTTAAAAATACTTGCCCAAATTAATATACCTAGTAAGTCGTAGGTCTGAAATTTGAAACCAAGCAGCCTGGTTCTAGAGTTCATTCTTTTAACCACACAAAAATGTCCTCAATTGGTATGTTTATACACTGTGCTAAGCACTCTACACACTTCTCTATCCAGTTGTTTATATGGATTAAGATTATTTTGGCTGCAAGTAGTAAAGAATATTATTTAAATTGACTCAACCAATAAGGACACAAGTGAATTCATGTAATAGTTCAGAAATAAGACAAGTTTAGAATAGTTGATTCAGCCTTTTACTGACTTGAATGAATTGATTTGTGTCTGATAGAGGCAGGAAGCAGACAAATGCCTAGGCAGATAGGGAAGGGTCCCCAGTGAAATCTCACCTTCAAGCCTAAAACAGCCTGAACGCTGAAAGACCGGACTGCTGATACGGATGAAACACATGACCCAGAAAGTGAACTTCTGCCCCTGTTTGCCCTCCCTTTCCTGATTGATTCTTTCTGAATAATGCTTTTAACCAATTGAATGTTGCCCTTTCTGATAGTACCTATAGCTCGCCTGGGCCTGCCCGTGTGCCCACTGCAGGAATGGGGTGGAGCCACCAAGAATTCATGCCTTATGCAGGGGAGGGGCCTGGCCTCTTCGGCTCACGTGGAGTGGCACTGGTATTAAATTTTTGAGGGAAAGAGCTGCTTACAGGACCCCTCTCCTTGCCGAGAGCTTTCCTTTTGCTTAATGAATTCCATCTTCCTAACCCTTCAATGTGCCTGTGTGCCTAATTCTCCCTGGTTGTGAGACAAGAACCCAGATTAGCTAAGCTAAAGAGCAAAAAATTCCTGCATATGTCCCCGCAAAATTCCTATGCTGAAAACCTAACCCCCAAAGTGATGGTATGAGGAGGTGGAGCCTTCAAGATGTGATTAGGTCGTGAGGGTGGAGATCTCATGAATGGAAATTAGTGCTCTTATGAAAGAGACCCCAGAGAGCTAGCTCGCCCTTTCCACCATGTGAAGACACAGGAGAAGATGCCATCTATGAACCAGAAAGCAGACCCTCACCAGATACCAAATTATCTGGTATCTTGATCTTGGAGCATCCCAACCTCTAAAACTCTGAAAAACAAATTTCTATTGTTTATAAACTGTCCAGTTTATGATATTTTTCTAGAGCAACCCAAATAGACTCAGACACTGACATTGACTAGAAACCAGATCCTTTCCATTGTTCTATTACTGCCCAATATGTCAGCATCAACCTATAGCTAGTTCTTTTGGGTTATATGAAGGCTTCTAATGGCAACTTAGATTTCATGCTTCTACATTCATGTCTGTGTCACTTTGGATCCTCTGAAAAGCAGAAAGCAAGATCTAATTTTACATGCCAGAGATGCATTTGGAGGAATGTCTGTGAAGGAAAAAGCCGAAAAAGGAAGAGTCAGCAGGAAGATCCTTCCCCATGATGCAAGTCTGACACCTATTTCTGTCTTGGTCTGTTGTATGCTGTTATAACAAAATACTGCAGACTAGGTAATTTATAAAGAACAGAAATTTATTTTTTGAAGACTGGGAAGTCAAAGATCAAGGCACCAACAGGATTGGTTGCCTGGTGAGGGCTGCATCTTCTAGAAGGAAGGAACGCAGTGTCCCCATGTGGCAGAAGGCAGAAGCGCAAGCCTGTCTTTCTGCGGTACATATTAAGCTCCACCCATTTCTGTCATGATAGGAGCTATGCACAAACCACTATAATTATATACAATTATATAGGATACTACAATGCCTAACACAGTCCCTCATAATAAATCTGGAAATTTTCAAATGAACATCACTGAGGTGTTCTTTTCATGAAAATCAACTTGACCACACAGTTTGTTGGGTTTTTAATCTTTACTAGTGCTTACATGAGGTATTCTAGATCAAAGACAAATTTCTAATTAATTACCTTTCTTTAAATAATAAGCACATTCCTCCTTGTGGTTATCCCAAACCTCATCCTTGAGGTAATACAATGAGAGCTATGCCAAATTCCCTGCTCAAGTAATGGGCATTTCATGAATGAATGTTGTAGAACAATGAATTTTCTCCCATTATGTACAGAAGAAAGATGCCAATGGCAGCGGAAAAAACTTTTGCTTCTTTGAGATGGAATAGAAATGATGCTAGATTATCATCCTAACCTTTTGAAATGTAAATATGTCTCTCTAAGAGTTAGATTAACTCAGATGTCTCCAGCTTCTAAGCTCTAAAGATGTCTCCAAGGTCTGGTAAGTGCCTAGGGAGATAAAGCTGCAGGCTTCCTGGCACCTTGGATCTTAACCTACAGACTTAGTTTGAGTGGTAACTATTTGTCCCTCTTGGGTCAGAGCAATTAACTAGAAAAGTGGTGACAGATTGAATTTTCATTGTATGTAAACAGTAAAATGTTTCTAGTGGAAATGAAAGCAAATATCCCCTATATTTAGATTGTATACATGTCTTTGTCCTAGAAGGCTAGAGACTTTTGCAGGAAAAATCTACAGAAGTTTTATTTCCCCACAAGTCGTTCATTTAAAATACAAATTAACCCGCCTACTCATTCTGTTCCTAAAGGGCATGACTTTCTGGAATGCATTATTGTACAGTAGTTCTATTTGTGTTAATAGCAAAATGAGGTGACTTACAAAATTTGCATCAATAATTCAAGGAATAATTTGTAGTGTTTCTCTTTCTACAGACAGAAATGAGGTGATATACACATAAACATATATAAATGTATAAGCCACATCAGTTTCATTAATTTAGTCCCTTGTTATTCACTGGAGAAGGAGTGCTTAAATCCTATAGTCCACTGCTATTACTGGAGCCATTACAACAACTGTCTTGTTCATTTCCATTGCCTGGAAAGATAGACTTTTATTCCAATGATTTTTTGTCAGAGAGAGTGATGGGTTAGCAAAATAAGAGTCATGTTGCTTGAATTAACTGCATAAGTGGCCAGGGACTTCTGAGTACCTTCAAGCCTTTTATAATAATAACACACTTTCATCCTAGTTGCTCGTGAATGAATGCACTCCATTATTTTATTTAACTCACTACATATCAATAAAGTACAGTAATCAAAACAATAGTTACCACAGCATGCAGTTCTTCGTGGACAGCAGATGGCACTATAAGAAACCCAAAACTAGCATGCCCAAAAACTTCTCCCTCTCAGGAATGCTCCCTCTCAGACTATTTCCTCAAGCTCCTCAAAATGTTTAAGAGGTGATGTTGATCTAGTCTTTTCACATTCACTTCAGCAGACTACGATTCTATTTCCATACCTTTGTTTCACCTGGACACAGGGAACCTGCATCCACCTTCCTCATTCATTTTTATTCCTTTGATTCTGATTGTGCATAAAATCTTTTCAATTGAATTATTTTCTATGACTTAAAATTAGACTCTTATCAGAATGTTTCCAGAATATCCCCAAATTCCTCATCACTGTCAGCATTATTACTGATACTGCCTAGTGGCCTGGGAATCATTTTTGAAACCCCTATATTACCTCTATGAATTTCCTAGACCTACCACTGGTTTTACATTTTCACAGACAAGGCTCTAATCTAAACCCTAATCCATCCACCCAAAGGCAAATGCAATATCCTCCTTTATTCTAGTTTCTCCTCATCAGCCTGCTCTACCCATGTTTCTCTAGTCCTTTTGTTAGTGTCTTGAATTCTCTCTTATATCCTTCAAATATAAAAGTAAGACAGTATTGCCCAAATAGCAGGAAGTATATATTATCATTAAATAGACATCTTTCATTCTTCTTCCTTTCAGAGATCCTGATGCTGGACAAACATAGAAGTATTTGTACAACTCAAGAAAAATTTCACAGCTGAATGTGTTCCTGTGATTGCCTTGCTGAGAATCATTCTATTATTTTCCAAAATTTGTGAATTCTCTTGTTCCATGATCCCAGGCAACCAAAGATAACATGAGGAAATTAGCATAATAAGAGTTCTATCCAAACATATCTATCAGTGGAGAAACGGGAAAGGTGTAGAACCAAATGCTTTTACTAATCTGCATCATGTTTCACAGTAACAAAGAAGCAATGAGACTGGCTGTTGAATCACTGCATGGTAGATATGCAAATTTAATTTTAAAACCTCATACTCATTCAAGAGACCTTGTTAATGGAACGTTGAAAATTAGCCTCCTATCGAATACAGCATAAAATGACTGCTATGGATTTTACCAAAATTAAAATCAGAGCATTTCACAGCCAAGATGGAAACCTGCCATGTGTGCTTTAATAAGAACAAGGCAAATTAAAATATTAATTCAAGTGGATGCTCATTGTATTCAGGCATCATGAGACTGCTGATGGTTTTGCTTACAACTTAACAATACATTTATTCATGTGACTTAAAAATAATTGAGACCTTTCCTTGTGTACTGCCCGGTAGCTTTTTCCAAGTTGCTATGAATTCTTAAAGGCTTCTTGTTCCTTAAAGGAAGAATCTATTTCTAAAATTTCAGCATACTATTTTTTCTAACATTGAAAGTCAGTCTTCACAAAGCACAGAACTATTAAGGACATTTTATAAAGAGGTTAATGAAAAGAGAAGTTTTCTTTATTTCCAAAGGTAATTGGTAGACCATCATCTGTTGTGCTAATAACATACACTGAGCATTAATGAAGGCACATATTAGGGCTTTCATTTTTGTGACATGTTAAAGGATTGGTAAGACTTTGTTAATTTTAGCTTTGAGATAAAAGACGGGCATTGATTTGGCAGGCATTAATTTGTTGCTTCATAGAGATTCCAAAGTTGATGTACTGATGTCAGGAGCTCTTTTTAAGATTTGCAAAGTATTATTAAAGCACTTGATCTATTCTCACCACAGAAAGGGTTTCATGTAATTTACTTGTTCCTCTGGGCAATAGATATAGCTCAAATTATAAATGAAAACTTATAGTTTTGAGTCTGACTTATTTTCTGTCACGACCAGTATTTTCCAGTTATCATGCAAAAATGTCTACAGGATCAATGATCCCCTCGAAAAAAAATGTTACCTCATCAGATGTCATGGATAGTGATAGCATGAGATTCTGTGAATTCCAGCCCCTAAATGTGTGATAGCAATTTCAAAACAAACTTCCTATGGAAAGCTCTGCCATAATGGGTTAGAAAACATGAGCCTATATCTTCTAACAAGAAAGTATATTCGCTCTTTGACATCTGAACTATATCATAACATAGTCAAAGCATGCACATTACCCAATCAACATTGTATCTTATTTTTAAGTATCTACCACATGCCCAGCCTACTTTCTTTTGACTTTTAGGTAACAAATTACCTCCTTTAGACAGGATGTTCTTCTTACTCTTTTGTACACTCTCAAAACAAACTGCTGTATAACAAATATTAACAAATGATGTGGATATGCATCACTGAAGATGACCAGAGAAATTTTAACATCCTGACAATGTCGCATTTACTTGGCCATAAAATAATAACTAAAGTTAGGCAGTGTGATAGACTCATAGAGTCATGACACTGAAAAGAATAAATGCTCATCAAGTCTTTTTCACAGATCCTAAGCTGAAACAAATGTAAGATTCCTAGTGTATCTATGCTGACTCCTTCCTTTCCCCCTTAACAGCCCTTCTCCTCCTGCCCCCTAATTATGAACAGCAAGAGATATCTCTTTAGTCTTCCACTTTCTTTATACATCTATACCTTTTACAATTCACGTATTTTCATGGCTTTAAGTGTTACCACTTTTGGGGAGACTCAAAGCTTTAATCTCTTCATTAGTCAGGTCTAGTTTGTAATTTCCAGATGTCCTTTCTACCCAGATTATCTGTAACCACCTCGAAAATGCTTTGTGTTAAAAATGGAATGTGTTTTTCCTTCCAAAACCAAATGCCCCTTATAACTTGCCTATTTCATTCATCTGTGCCCCAAGGCTTGGAAACTATTTGGGGCTCATAACTAATCAATGACCAACTACCATCAATTCTTTTGGTTTGGTTTTGACACTCATTACTTCCTTCCCATTTCACTACCACTATCCTTTTTCAAACTCTTATCAATTCAAGCACGATTTATTACAGTAGTCTCTTAACTAGTCTCCCAACCTCCAGTCTGCGTTCTCTAAAAACCATACTGCACTCTCTTATATTAAAGTTAAAAAAATACTTAGCTTATTGTCATTTAAGCATTTGTCACTTAAACATTAAAGTTGGGATTAGGTAAAGATGAGCTAGGGCAGTGGTTCTCAAATTTGAGCACTTCTCATGAATAGTACTGACTATATAATTTGCGAGACCCAAGGCAAAATGAAAATGTAGGACCCCCTGTTAAAATATTATGTCAAAAATAATTATTAAAAATTATTATGAATTTCAAGAGAGCAGCAGCACAGCATTAAACCAAGCTCGGAGCCCTTCTGATTATGGGGCCTTATGCGACTGTATAGGTTGCAGGCCATGAAAGTGGCTAGATATGTAAGACTAATCTAGTTAGCTTGTTTTCAACATGAATTATTCATAGCACCCCTTAGAGATTCAGATTCAGCAAATCTGATTAGGACCTAAGAATCTACATTTTAACATGTACCCTAGGAGATTTGGAAGTTGTCATCAGCAGACTACACTTTGAGAAACACTAACCTAAGGAATTATCACACAGGACTAAAGTTACTCTGCAGAGAAGGGTCAACAGTTCAACTTATAATGCCAAAAAGTATATGCCTAATTTTGCCTAATCTGGTGGAGGGAGCATAGTGATCTGGGATAATAATGTGACTCTAAAACAGGTCTGAATCAAGCAGAAGCCAAGTTAATCATCTACAGGATTAAATTCCTCTCATTGTCTTAAGTCTCAAGGGCTGCCACTACCAGTGCTCCATTCTGATATTAATAACTTATGACCCGTTACTTCCCAACAAGAATCCTTTCCTCCATAGGTGGTTGAATATTCAGGTTTTCTCTATGTCAGCAGTGCTTATGCTGCCTTCCCTTCCAAGTATCTACTCCTTTTGCTCTACTATTTAAGACCCAATTCAGACTTCATCTCATATACATAACTTTCCAAAGTTCATAGAACCTAGAAGTAGAAAATTGCTTAGAAATCATCTAGTACAATGCTTTCGTCTGTAGACGATGAAATCATGGACAAGAAATGTAATGATTTGTTTAAAATTACAGAGTTAGTGGGCAAAAAAGAACCAGAACTCTAAGCCTCCCCCTTGATTGATAACTCCATGCTCTTGCCACTGCAGCATGCTATTCCCTTTGATATCTCTGTTCTCAAATCCTATATCATATAGTCATTCATGTATGTACTTATTCATTCAACAAATATTTATTGGGGACCTACTCTTTTCCAGGTTAGGATCTGGGAAAATATGAAATTGGTGTGGTCCCTGCTATCATGTAGCTTATTTTAACTAATGCTATTATCTTTTCCATTTATTTTACGTACTACTCAGTGCTTTGTACCGCTATGCAATCTTTAGTATTTATGCCTTGTATACACAATTAAACTTTGTACTTTAAGACAATGATTTTGGTTTGTTTTTTCTCCTACATTGCCTAGAAAATGCTATTGCCAATTCTTCATTGTGTCCTATGACCTGAAAGGTACTTAATAGCTCTGGCCCCCACCTCCTAATTCCAATAGCATCTCAGTCATTGTGACCATTCAAATGCCCCCACACATTTCTGCACTCATATATGGGATGCAGATTCATTTCCCCAGTTGGACAGAATCATCTCTGTATTAGTAAACTCTTCTCAGTTGAGAAATACTGCCCTAGTACAATGTTTTACATATACTATTCATAAAATATTTTCTTGTATCATACTGTTAGAGAAACTCCAGACAAATCTCATAGATGATATAAAAACTCACAGAATGAAAAGTAAACCAAATATTGAACCTCATGAGAAATAACAGAATATAAAACAATTTGCTTGCTATACGCTATTGCTAGCAATGCAAGGTATAAGAGTAGTGGTATTCCCACATTTTTTCAGTCTCTTCAAAAATAATCAATTTATATCTGAGCAAATTAGAAGTAAAATAGCCTGCAATGTTCTGTAATTACACCCTCCAACTTCTCCTTTGAACTTTATCTTCTTCCTCCCTTCTGTTTTGGAGGAAGTCACATCTAAATCAATTTTCAAGGAGAAGCTACATCTGAACCCTCGACCCTATCCTCTAGAACTTTCTCAATAGAATCATTATACTCTTACTAATAATAACTCTACCAAATAAAAAAGAATCAACATTAATGATCACTTATCACAGTCCTGCACTCTGATGTAGGATGCAGATTCATTTCTAATTATACTTCCACAAATATTATTCAATTTGATTTTTATATCACATTCTATAAGGAGGATATAGTAAACATGATCATTCTGATTTTACAGATGAGGAAAGTTTGGACCAAAACAATGGTAAATGATTTGTGTATAAACATATATCTGGGAAATGGCAGAGACAGCATACAAACTCTACTCTCTTGGCTATAAATTCCACGATCTTTCCAACATATTTCCTAATGTATCCCCTTTTTCTTAAATTTCCAGTCAATTTTCCAGTCAAGAAATTTCTTGAATTTCTACAGCATTGGTAACATCCTCTCGCCCCCCAAAATATGTTTAAATGTCACTATTTAAAAAACAAAATAAAAGAAACAAACCTATACTCTTCCTGCCTTCTGCTTAAACAGTATCTCTTTGCATTACCAAAAACTGAATGAAAAAATATTCTATTATTTTACACCACTCAGTCATTTCTAAATCTATTACAATCACCACTCAGTCCCCACAACTCTACTAAAGTTGCTTTCAATAAAGTTGCCAATAATTTTTTACTCATTGAATTTTGTGGACTTTGCATAGTTCTCTTAATACTCAGTTTCTCTACAGCAGTTGACACAAGTAACAACACCATCACCTTTATTGAAATATTCTCCTCCCATGACTATCATGAAATACACTCTCCTAGTTTTCCTCATACATGTTTTTCCATTAAACTTAGTTTCTTCAGCCCTATTCTCTTCCTCTGCCTAGCCTTCAAATGTAAACAGAATGCAAAGCTCTACCTTTTTTTGTGGTCCACATTCCTTACCTTAGATACTCTCAGCCTTTCACATGGCTCCTATTATCACCTCTCCACAGATGAATATAGACATTTTGTTGCCTTTTACCTCCAAATATATGTTTCATATTTCTCTATAAATGGTTAGAAATAAATAATTTTGCAGCGCTTCAAATTTACCTTTCTCTCATCTCATCTCCCACTCTTGTGATGCCTAAGTTATTATTAATCTTATTTCATATGGGTTTCAAAGTCCCATTGATATTATCCTTGCAATATCTTCATATTTATACACAAATCTACATTCCCACAGTCTTAGTCCAGGCCCTTAAAAACTTTGAACTGTGCTATCTATGACACAATCATACTGTTACTTATCTTGCATGACTACCTTTGGGTCAAACTAAGTGATATATGTGAAAGATCATTAACATTTACAAAGTAAATGCCACTAAGATTCATAGATTTTTCATGTTCACTTTGATGTTTCCCCTATTTTTAATAAAAATTACTTAATAAAAAGCATTATAATTTGTAATTTGGTTGAGGCATGAATTTAAAACAAGTATCCTTGAGAATGAACCCAATGGCCTGTCTGCCATCTGTTTCAAGGTAGTTTTCTTCCCCTTTTATATTATTAACTTTTACTAAATGATTGCAAACTTCATTATGTTCTGGGGTAAAAAAAATTGAAAAGATAGCCAATCACTGTGGTTGTTGGCAAAAAAATTAGGAGATCTAAGAAGTTATTTGATGTCCTACCATATTAGTCAGGGTTCCCTAGAGGGACAGAACCAATATGAGATAGATGATAGATAGATAGATACATAGATAGATAGATAGATAGATAGATAGATAGATAGGTTAACAGATAGATAAAAGAGGGTTTATTAAGTACAAACTTACATGATCACAAGGTCCCACAATAGGCTGTCTGCAAGCTTGAGGAGCAAGGAGAACCAGTCTGAGTCTCAAAACTGAAGAACTTGGAGTCTGATGTTTGAGGGCAGGAAGCATCCAGCACAGGAGATAGATATAGGCTGGGAGGCTAGGCCAGTCTCGCCTTTTCACATTTTTCTGCTTCCTTTGTATTCCAGCTGTGCTGGCAGCTGATTAGATTGTACCCAGCAGATTAAGGGTGGGTCTTTCTTCTCCAGCCCACTGACTCAAATGTTAATCTCCTTTGGCAACACTGTTACAGACACACCCAGGATCAATATTTTGCATCCTTCAATCAAATCAAGTTGACACTCAGTATTAACCATCATACCTGTGCATGGAAATTTAACAATCACTTCAATGTAATTACTAGGTGAAAGAAGAAATTATAAGGGAGATTAGAATATGTTTATAACTAAATAATAAAGAAACCTCCTTATATTAAAATATGTGGAATGTAAATAAAGTAACACTTAGAATAAATTTATAGCTTTAAATGGTCACATCAGAAAAGAAAAAATACAAAAAGAAGCCCAATCTTAGTAGCAATAATGGAATGCTTATAATAAAACAAAATTACATACATCTTATACTTACCAGATTGGGGAATTTAAGAGTTAGAAAGGACCAAGTATGAAGTTATAAGAACTCTCATATACTGCTGATGGGAGTGCAAATTTGTACCCACTAAGAGTGTAGATTGGTACAAACACTTAAACAGTTTACCATATTCTATTGAAGGTTACCTTGCACAAACTTAGTGGATAAACATTTCTGCACCTACTATATAGAGATACTCTTACACGTGTACTACCAGAGAAATATGAGAATGTTCAGTCTTTTGCTTCATTGCACTCCGAAAAGCAAGATGAGTCACCAGAAGTTTACCCACAATAATTCAGTCAGGGTTCTCACTCTTGTCAAGTTTGCTCAAACTGGCATGGTCTAATCCAGAAATATGGCCTCAATGTGTGCCACCAGTGTTTCAATCAGTATTTGAAGGATGTAGGTTTCATTAAGTTGGACTATTCAAGGAAGATCATTAAGTGATCTTCTTTGAATGAATTATCCAAGGCATATTCCCAATGAAAGAAATCATGTTACCTCTTTTGTACATAAAATAAAATATTTTTAAACCCTTCAAAAAATAGACTGCTCAAAGCAGGATTATTTGTGATAGCAAAAAGAAGGAAATATGCCAAATTTTTAATAACAGCACATTAAACACAAAATTTGTGTATCCAAAGTATGATTTGTTGTATATTTCCAAAATGAAATACTCTAAAGTATTAAAAGTAAAAGAATGAGTCTAATAGGCATAATAGTAGGTAGAAAAATGTCTGAAAAGAATACATTGGAATTCCAACATAGCCAATTAGAATCAGCTGTGGTCCATGACACTCACAGAAAGGAATGAAAAGGGGCAAGTGAATTCAACACCTTCAACTGAGATATCCAGGTTCTCGCATTGGGACTGACTAGGCAAACAACTCAACCCATAAAAAAATGAAAAAACACAGGGGGTGGGGGGTGGGGCAACCAAAGAAATCCCCAACCCCAGCCAAAGGAAGCAGTGAGTGACGGTGCGACCCCACCTGGGAAACCACATTTTGCCCAGGAATCTTTGCAACCCACAGATCAGGAGATCCCCTCATGAACCCATGCCATAAGGGCCTTCTGATACACAGAGCTGTGTGGAGTCTAGGCAGAGCAGCAGCTCAGGCACACACAGACACCCAGGAATTTTACATACTCCATTCCCAGGATCCCCAGTAAGACAGGAAATCCGTCCATACATATCCTTAGAAAGGGGGCTGAATCCAGAGAGCCAAGAAGCATCATTCTGTGAGCCCTACTTTCATGTCACCTCACAAGTTAAGACTCACTGGCTTGGAATTCCAGCCAGTCAACAGCAACAGGCTGGAATCTTCCTGAAATGGATCTGAGTTCCTGGGGAAAGGGATAGCTGCCATCTCCTCAGTTTGCTAGACTCAGCCATTCCAGCTTGCTGGCTTTGGGAATACAAACGGTTCAGACAAAAAAGGTCCCCCACAATGCAGCACAGCTGCCTTGCCAGATCATGGCCAGACTGCTCCTTTAAGCGGTACCCTGATCCATTCCTCCTCACTAGGTGGGACCTCGCTGTGGGGCTTCAGCCATTCCAGCCAGGCTTCTAAAAATAGACCTCTGATCTTTCCCTGGGAGATAACTCTTGGGGGGAAGGGAGGCTGCCATCTCTGTGGGTCAGTTGATTCAACCATTCCAGCCTGCTGGCTTTGGAGAGTACAAACAATCTGGACAAGGAAGGGCCCCTCACAACGCAGCACACCTGCTCTACCAAAGGGAAGTCTGACTGCTGCTTTAAGTGAGTCCTTATCCTGTTCCTCCTAACTGAGTGAGCCTCCAAACAGGGGTCTCCAGCCACTTCCTACAGGTTTGTTCAGGACAGCAACAGGTCAGTATCCTCCTGGGACAGAGCTTCCAGAGGAAGGAGCAGGCTGCATTTTTGCTGTTCCACAGTCTTCACTGGTGATACCCCTAGGTATGGGAAAAAAACAAGACAACAAGTGTTTGGAGCAGACCCCCAGCAAACTACAGCAGTCCTACAATAGAGTGGCCTGACTGTTAAAAATAGGACAAACAGGAAAAAGCAACAACAACATCAACAGAAAAGACCCCACAAAATCCCCATTCAACGGTCAGCAACCTCAAAGATTGAAGGTAGATAAGTCCACAAAGATGAGAAAGAATTGACGCATACATGCTGCAAATTCAAAAGGCCAGACTGCTTCTTCTCCTGCAAATGACTGCAACACATCTCCAGCAAGGGCATAGAACTGGACTGAGGCTGAGATGGCTGAATTGACAGAAGTAGGCTTCAGAAGGTGGATAATAACAAACTTCACAGAGCTAAAGGAGCATGTCGTAACCCAGTGCAAAGTAGCTAAGAGTAATGACAATACAGTAGCTGATAGACAGAATAGCCAGTTTAGAGAGGAACACAAACAACATGATGGAGCTGAAAAACACAACACATGAATTTCACAATGCACTCACAAGTATCAATAGCAGAATAGACGAAGTGGGGAAAAGAGTTTAAAGATGATCTCTCCGAAATAAGACAGGTAGACAAGAATAGACAACAAAAAAAAAGCAATGAACCAAACCTCCAAGAAATTTGGGATTATATGGAGACCGAACCTATGACTAATTGGGGTACCTGAAAGAGATGGGGAGAATGAAACCCAACTGGAAAACACACTTCAGGATATCATCCAGGAGAACTTCCCCAAACTAGCAAGACAGGCCAACATTCAAATTCAGGAAATCCAGAGAACCCCAGTAAGATATTCCATGAGAAGATCAACCCCAAGACATAATCATCAGATTCTCCACGGTCAAAATGAAAGAAAAATGTTAAAGGCATACAGAGAGAAAGGCCAGGTCACCTCCAAAAAGAAACCCACCAGACTAACAGTAGACTTCTCAGCAGAAACACTACAAGCCAGAAGAGAATGGAGGCCAATATTTAACATTCTTAAAGAAAAGAATTTCCAACCCAGAATTTAATATCCAGCCAAACTAAGCTTCATGAGCAAAGGAGAAATTAGATCCTTTTCAGACAAGCAATTGCTTAGAGAATTCACCACCACCAGGCCTGTCTTGCAAGAGATCCTTAAGAAAGCACTGAATGTGGGAAGGAAAAAACATTACTGGCCAGTACAAAAAAAAAAACAAAAAACACTGAAGTACACAGACCAATGACACTATGAAGCAACCACATAAACAAGTCTGAAAAATAGCGAGCTAGCATCATGATGACAGGAAAAAAATTCACACATAAAAATACTAACCCTATATGTAAATGGGCTAAATGCCCCAATTAAAAGACACATGATGGCAAGCTGGATAAAGACCAAAGACCAATTGGTATGCTGTTTTAAAGAGACCCATCTCACCTACAAAGAATACATAGGCTCAAAATAAAAGGATGGAGGAAAATTTACCAAGCAAATGGAAAACAGAAAAAAAGTAGGCATTGCAATCCTAATTTCTGAAAAAACAGACTTTAAACCAATAAAGACAAAAAAAGACAAAGAAGGACATTACATAATGGTAAAAAGTTTGACACAACAAGAAGAGCTAACTATCCTAAATATATATGCACCCAATACAGGAGCACCTACATTCATAAAGCAAGTGCTTACAGACCTACAAAGAGACTTAGACTTCCACACAATAATAGTGAGAGATTTTAACACCCCACTGACAATGTTAGACAGAACATTGAGGCAGAAAATTAATGAAGATATTCAGGACCTGAACTCAGCTCTGGAACAAATGGACCTAATAGGTATCTACAGAACTCTCCACCTGAAAACAATCAGTATATACATTCTTCTCATTGCCACATGGCATTTACTCAAAAGCTGATCACATAATCAGAAGTAAAACATTCCTCAGCAAATGCAAAAGACCTGAAATTATAACAGTCTCTTGGACCACAGTGCAATTAAATTAGAACTCAAGATTAAGAAATTCACCCAAAACCACCGGGCATTATGGCTCATGCCCGTAATCCCAGCACTTTGGGAGGCCAAGGCAGGTGGATCATGAGGTCAGGAGATCGAGACCATCCTGACTAACACGGTGAAACCCCATCTCTACTATAAATACAAAAAATTAGTCAGGTGTGGTGGCGGGCACCAGTATCCAGCTACTCGGGAGGCTGAGGCAGGAGAATGGTGTGAACCCAGGAGGCGGAGCTTGCAGTTAGCCAAGATTGTGCCACTGCACTCCAGCCTGGGCAACAGAGTGAGACTCTGTCTCAAGAAAGAAAAAGAAAAAGAAATTCACCCAAAACCACACAGCTACAAGGAAATTGAGCAACCTGCTCCTGAACGACTTTTGTGTAAATAATGAAATTAAGGCAGAAATCAAGAAGTTCTTTGAAACTAATGAGAACAAAGACATAACACACCAGAATCTCTGGGATGCAGCTAAAGTAGTGTTAAGAAGGAAATTTATAGGACTAAATGCCCACATCAAAAAGCTAGAAAGATCTCAACTTAGCAACCTAACATCTCAACTGAAAGAACTAGAGAACCAAGAAAAAAGAAACTCCAAAGCTAGCAGAAGACAAAATAATCAAGATCAGAGCTGAGCTGAAGGACATAGAGAAATGAAAAACTCTTCAAAAACTCAATGAATACAGGAGCTGGTTTTTTGAAAAAATTAATAAAATAGACTGCTAGCTAGACTAACAAAGAAGACAAGAGAGATTAATCAAATAAATGCAACAAGAAATGATAAGGAGTGTATCACCACAGATTTCTGACAGAAATACAACCATCAGAGACAAACGCATAAGGCTAGCATTTATATATAAATACCTCTATGCACATTAACTAGAAAATCTAAAAGAAATGAGTAAATTCCTTTACACATACACCCTCCCAAGACTGAACCAAGGAGAAATTGAATCCCTGAATAGACCAATAACAAGTTCTGAAATTGAGACAGTAATAAATAGCCTACCAACCAAAAAAAGCTCAAGACCAGATGGATTCACAGCTGAATTTTAACAGTGGTACAAAGAAGAGCTGATACCATTGATATTGAAACTATTCCAAAAAATTGAAAAGGAGGGACTCCTCCCTAACTCATTCTATGAGGCTAGCATCATTCTGATACCAAAACCTGGCAGAGATACAAAAATAAAAAAAGAAAGAAAAACAAAAAGAAAATCTGAGGCCAATATCCTTGATAAACTTTAATGTAAAAATCCTCAATAAAACACTTGCAAACTGACTCCAGTAGCACATGAGAAAGCTTATCTACCACGATCAAGGTGACTTTACCCCTGGGATGCAAGGTTGGTTCAACATACAAAAATCAATAAATGTGATTCATCACATGAACAGAACTAAAGACAAAAACCCCATGATTATCTCAATAGATGCAGAAATGGCCTCTGATGAAATTCAACATCCATTCATGTTAAAAACTCTCAATAAACTAGGTATTGAAGAAACATGCCCCAAAATAATAAAAGCCATATATGACAAACCTACAGCCAAAATCATACTGAATGGGCAAAAGCTGGAAGTATTTCCCTTGAAAAACAGCACAAGACAAGGATGCCCTCTTTCACCACTGCTATTCAACATAACAATGGAAAATCTGGCCAGAGCAATCAGGCAAAAGAAAGAAATAAAGGACATTAAAGTAGTAGAAAGACAGGAAGTCAAATTATCTTTGTTTGCAGATGATATGGTCCTATAACTAGAAAACCCCATCATCTCAGCCCAAAAGATTCCTAAGCTAATGTACAACTTCATCAAAATCTCAGGATACGAAATTTATGTACAGAAATTGCTAGCATTCTCATACACCAACAACAGGCAAGCAGAGAGACAAATAATGAATAAATTTCCACTCACAATTGCTACAAAAATAATAACTAGGAATTCAGCTAACAAGGGAAATGAAGGACCTCTTCAATAAGAACTACAAACCACTACTCAAATAAATCAGAGAGGACACAAACAAATGGAGAAACATTCCATACTCATGGATAGGAAGAATAAATATCATGAAAATGGTCACACAGCCCAAGGTAATTTATAGATTTAATGCCACTCCCATTGAACTACCATTGACATTCTTCAGAGAATAAGGAAAAGCTATTTTTAAATCTATATGGAATCAAAAAAGGGCATGAATAGCCAAGACAATCCTGAGCAAAAGGAACAAATCTGGAGGCATCATGCTACCCAACTTCAAACCATAGTACAAGGCTACAGCAACCAAAACAGCATGATACTGGTACAAGAGCAGACACATAGTCCAATGGAACAGAATAGAGAACTCAAAAAGAAGACCACACACCTACAACCATCTGATCTTCAACAAACCTGACAAAAACAAGCAATGGAGAAAGGCCTCCCTATTTAATAAATGGTGCTGGAATAACTGGCTAGCCTTATGCAAAAAAACGCAACAAGACTCCTTTCTTACACCATCTATGAAAATAAACAGAAGACGGATTAAAGACTTAAATGTAAAATGCAAAACTATAGATGGAAACCTAGGCAATACCATTCAGAACATAGGCATGGACAAAGAATTCATGATGAAAATGCCAAAAGCAATTGCCACAAAAGCAAAAATTGACAAATGGGATCTAATTAAACTAGAGAGCTTCTGCACAGCAAAAGAAACTAACATCAGAGTGAACAGACAACCTACAGAATGGGAGAAAATTTTTGCACTCTATCCATCTGACAAAGGTCTAATATCCAGCATCTACAAGGAACCTAAACATATTTACAAGAAAAAAAAACAAACAATCCCATTAAAAAGTGGTCAAAGGACATGAACAGACACCTCTCAAAAGAAGACATTTTTGTGGTCAACAAACATGGAAAAAAAGCTCAACATCACTGATCATTAGAGAAATGCAAATCAAAACCACAATGAGATACCAACTCATTGTGTTAGTCAGAATGGCAGCTATTAAAAAGTCAAGAAACAACAGATGCTGGTGAGGCTGTGGAGAAACAGGAATGCTTTTACACTGCTGGTGGGAATGTAAATTAGTTCAACCATTGTGGAAGACAGTGTGGCAATTCCTCAAAGACCTCGAACCAGAAAACCATTTGCCTCAAAAATCCCATTACTAGGTATATACCCAAAGGAATATAAATAATTCTATTATAAAGATACATTCATGCTTATGTTCATTGCAGCACTATTCACAATAGAAAAGACTTGTAATCAACCCAAATGCCCATCAATGATAGACTGGATAAAGAAAACGTGGTACATATACACCATGAAATACTATGCAGCCATAAAAAGGAATGAGGTCATGTCCTTTGCAGGGACATGGGTGGAACTGGAAGCCATTATCCTCAGCAAACTAATACAGGAACAGAAAACCAAACACTGCACATGCTCTCACTCATAAGTTGAGCTGAATTATGAGAACACATGGGCACATAGAAGGGAATGACACATACTAAGGCCTGTAAGCAGGGAGTGGGAGGAGGGAAAACATCAGAAAGAATAGCTAATGTATGCTGGGCTTAATACCTTGGTGATGGAATGATCTGTGCAGCAAACCACCATGACACAAGTTTACCTATGTAACAAGCCTACATAAACTGCACATGTACTTCTGAACTTAAAATAAAAGTTGAAGAAAATAAAGAATACACAATTTATTATTTTATTATATATAAGATTCAAAAATGGATGGTTAAATTGTATTGTTTAGGAAATCAAATTTATGTGATAAAATTTTAAATTAGGAAAAAATAGTGGATAGGAGGCAGGACTAACTTGCAGCTCCTACTCAGACAGACAGAGAAGCATGTGTAGACTCACATCATAAATTTTTGCTCCAAGAACTACCTCAGGAACATACCAGGAAAGCCGAGAGAATCCACAGACGCTTTGAAGTAGGGGGACTGCCACTACAGACTTTGTGAGACAGTCAAAGAACTGTGAGTTGCCTTGCTTTCTGAGCTGGGAAGCTTGTAGCATGGAACAAGTTAGCCCTGCTTACTGGCTGTCTGTAAATAAACTCAGTGCTGTAGGGAGGGGACAATGGGAATGACACCAGCCTTTCTGGTGGTGGTCTGCATGGGAGCTGGGTGAGGCCTTTGGCTGCCAGCTTTCACCCATTTCTCTGGCAACCTGTGTGATGCAGCAGAGGTATTCATAATGTCCCTGGGAACATAACTCCTTTGGCCTGGGAACCACAACCCCATTCCCAACAGCAGTCACAGCAAGCAGCACCCAAGGAGAGTCTGAGCTCAGACACACCTAAGCCTGGCACCACCGGATGGTCTTTCTCTACCCACCCTGGTAGCCAAAGACAAATGACATAAATTCTTGTGAGCTCTATGGCCCTGCCCACCAGCTGACAAATCTGAACACATATCCAAAGGTGATCCTAGGTCAAGCTTGTATCTTCCCTATTCAACTGAAGCTGATATGCTCTTGAAAGTTCCATCTGCTGGTTGGAGGCCAACCAACACAAAACCTGCACATTTAACGAAAATACAACCAAGTATCCTCACAGAGTCCACTTCACTCCCCTGCTACCTCCACCAAAGCAGGTGCTGGAATCCACAGATGACAGATCTGAAGATGGGTCACATCATAGGAATCTTTGAAGATACTCTCAAGTATCAGCCCTGGGCCCAGTAGCTCCGCTGAGTGGCTAGATCCAAAAGAGGAATATCACTGCAGTTCAGCTCTCAGAAACCCACATCACTAGGGTAAGAGGGAGACCACCACATCAAGACAGCACTCCAAGGGACAAAAACAATCTGAATAGCAGCCCTTGTGTCCCAGATCTTCCCTCTGACATAGTCCGCCTAAATGAGAAGGAACCAGAAAAGCAATACTGAAAATATGACAAGACAAGATTCTTTAATGTCCCCAAAATATCACACTAGCTCACCAGCAATGGATCCAAACCAAGATAAAATCTCTGAAATGCCATACAAAGAATTTAGAAGGTCAATTATTAAGCTAACCAAGGAGGCACCATGGAAAGGTCAAGTCGAATTTAAAGAAACCAAAACAATGATACAGTATATAAACGGAAAAATCTCCAGTGAAATAGATAACATAAATAAAAAGCAATAGCAACTTCTGGAAATAAAGGAAACATTTAGAGAAATTCAAAATGCACTGGAAAGTCTTAGCAATAGAATCTAACAAGTAGAAGAAAGAACTTTAGAGCTTGAAGACAAGGCTTTTTATTTAACCCAATCCAACAAACACACACAGAAAAATTTTTTTAATGAACAAAGCCTCCAAGAAGTTGGGAATTATGTTAAATGACCAAAACTGAGGATAATTAGTATCCTCGTGGAAGAAGACAAATCTAAAAGTTTGGAAAAAAATCTTTGAGGTATTAATCAAGGAAAACTTCCCTTGCCTTGCTAAAGATCTGGACATCCAGTACAAGAAGGTAAAAATAGAAACAGGAAATGCATCACAAAAAGATCATCACCTAGGCACATAATCATTAAGTTATCTAAAGTCAAGGCAAAAAAAAAAAAAAATCTTAAGAGCTGTGAGGCAAAAGCATCAGGTAACCTACAAAGAAAACCTATTAGATTAATGGCAGATTTTTCAGCAGAAATCCTACAAGCTAGAAAGGATTGGGGCCCTATCTTCAGCCCCCATAAACAAAACAATTAGCGGCCAAGAATTTTGCATCCAGTGAAACTAAGCATTATAAATTAAGGAAAGATACACTCTTTTTCAAACAAACAAATGCTGAGCGAATTTGACAATATCAAGCCAGCACTACAAGAACTGCTAAAAGCTCTAAATCTTGAAACAAATCCTTGAAATTCGCCAAAGTGGAATCTCCTTAAAGCATAAATCTCTCAGGACCTATAAAACAATAACACAATGAAAAAACAATAAAATATTCAGGCAAAAAATAGCATGATGAATAGAATTGTATCTTACATCTTGATAGTAACATTGAATGTAAATAGCCTAAATGCTTCATGTAAAAGATACAGAATGGCAGAATGGATAAGAATTCACCAATCAGGTATCCACTGTCTTCAAGCAACTCACCTGACACATAAGGATTTGAATAAGCTGAAGGTAAAGAGGGGGAAAAGATATTTCATGCAAATGGACACCAAAACAAGCAGGAGTAGCTATTCTTACACTAGACAAAACAGACTTTTAAGGAAGGACAATTTAAAAAGACAAAGAGGGACACTATATAATGATAAAAGTACTGGTCCAACATGAAAATATCACAATCCCAAATATATATGAACCTAACACTGGAGCTCTTAAATTTATAAACAATTACTACTAGACCTAAGAAATGAGATAGACAGCAACACAATTCTAGTGGGGAACTTCAATACTTCACTGACAGCACTAGACAGGTCATTAAGACAGAAAGTCAACAAAGAGGCAATGAACTTGAACTGTAGCCTAGAAAAAATGGACTTAACAGATATTTACAGAACATTCTACCCAAC
This sequence comes from Symphalangus syndactylus, assembly GCF_028878055.3. Taxonomy (NCBI): domain Eukaryota; kingdom Metazoa; phylum Chordata; class Mammalia; order Primates; family Hylobatidae; genus Symphalangus; species Symphalangus syndactylus. The sequence goes on from NC_072447.2 coordinate 100,736,152, forward strand.
AACTGCAGAATATACGTTCTGCGTATTAGCACATGAAACATTCTCCAAGATAGACCATATGATAGGCCACAAAACTAGTCTCAGTAAATTCAAGAAAATCAAAATTATATCAAGTACTCTCTCCAACCACAGTAGAATAAAATTGAAAATCAACTCTAAGAGGAGCCCTAAAAGCTTTGCAGATACACAGAAATTAAATAACCAACTCCTGAATGATTGTTGGATTAACAATGAAATCATGATGGAAATTAAAAAACTTTTTGAACTGAACCATAATAGTGACACCAACTATTGAAACCTCTGGGATACAGCAAAAGTGGTGTTAGAGGAAAGTTCAAGCATTAAATGCCTACATCAAAAAGTCTGAAAGAGCACAAATCGACCATCTAAAGTCACACCTGAAGGAGCTACAGAAAAAAAAAAAACCAAGCCTAAACCTAGCAGAAGAAAGAAAATAACAAAGATTAGAGCAGAATAAAATGAAATTTAAACAAAAAATACAAAAGATAAATGAAACAGAAAGCTGGTTCTTCGAAAAGATACATAAAATTGATAGACCATTAGCGAGATTAACCAAGGAAAAAGAGAGAAGATCCAAATAAGCTCAATTAGAAATGAACTGGGAGATATTAAAAGAGATACCACAGAAATACAAAAGTTCACTGAAGACTACTATGAACACATTTATGGGCACAAACTGGAAAACTTAGAGGAGATGGATAAATTCTTGGAAATTTAAATCCTCCTAGATTAAACCAGAAAGAAATAGAAACTGAACAGACCAATAACAAGCAGTGAGATTGAAAAGGTAATTAAAAAGTTACAAACAAAAGAAGGTCCAAGATCAGATGGATTCACAGCTGAATTCTATAACACATTCAAAGAAGAATTGGTACCAATCCTATTGACACTATTACAAAAGATAGAAAAAGAAGGAATCCTCCCTAAATCATTCTATGAAGCCAGTATCACCCTAATACCAAAACCAGGAAAGGATATAACAAGAAGAGAAAACTGCAGACCAATATCATTGATGAACATAGATGCAAAAATCCTCAACAAAATACTGGTGAGCCAAATTCAATAGCATATCAAAAAGATAATTCACCATGATCAAGTGGGTTTCATACCAGGGATGCAGGGATGGTTTAACAGACATAAGTCAATAAATGTGATACAACCACATAAACAGAATTAAAAACAAAAATCACATGAACATCTCAATAGATGCAGAAAAAGCATTTGACGAATTCCAGCATACTTTGTGATTGAAACCCTCAGCAAAATTGGCATAGAAGGGACATAACTCAATGTAATAAAAGCCATCTATGACAGGCCCACAGCCAACGTTATACTGAATGGGGAAAAACTGAAACCATTCCCCCTGATAACTGGAATAAGACAAGGATGCCAATTTTCTCCACTTCCATTCAACATATTACTGATCCAAGCCAGAGCAATCAGACCAGATAAAGAAAAAAAGAAAATTCACATCAGTAAAGAGGAAGTGAGACTGTCACTGTTTGCAGATAACATGATTGTATAACTAGAAAACCCTAAAGGTTCATCCACAAAGCTCTTAGAAATGACAAATGAATTCAGCAAAGTTTTAGGGTACAAAATCAATGCACACAAATCAGTAGCACTGCTCTATACCAACAGCAACTAAGCTGAGAATCAAATAAAGAACTCAACCCCTTTTACAATAGATGCAAAAATAAAAAATAAAACACTTAGGAATATACCTGAGGACAAGTAAGACCTCTACAAGGAAAACTATAAAACACTGCTGAAAGAAATAATAAATGACACAAACAAATGGAAATACATCCCATGCTCATGGATGAGTAGAATTAATATTGTGAAAATGACTACGCTGCCAAAAGCAATCTACAAATTCAATGCAATTCCCATCAAAATACCACCATCATTCTTCACAGAACTAGAAAATACAATTCCAAAATGTATATGGAACCAAAAATGAGCCCACATAGACAAAGCAAGACTAAGCAAAAAGATCAAATCTGGAGGCATGACATTACCCTACCTCAAACTATATGATAAGGCCATACTCACCAAACAGCATGGTACTGGTATAAGAATAGGTACATAGACCAATAAAAAGAATAGAGAACCCAGAAATAAAGCCAAATACTTACAGCCAACTGATCTTCAACAAAGCAAATAAAAACACAAAGTGGGAAAAGGACACCCTATTCAACGAATGGTGCTGGGATATTTGGTAAGCCACAAATAGAAGAATAAAACTGGAACCTTGTCTCTTACTGTATTCAAAAATCAACTCAAGATAGATTAAAAATTTTAATCTAAGACCTGAAACCATAACCATTCTAAAAGATAACATTGGGAAACCCTTCTAGACATTGGCTTAGGCAAAGACTTCATGATCAAGAACCCAAAAGCAAATGTAACAAAAACAAAGATAAGTAAATGAGACTTAATTAAGCTAAAAAGCTTCTGCACAGCAGAAGAAACAATCATCAGAGTAAACAGACAACCCAAAGTGGGAGAAAATAATCACAATCTATACTTTTGAAAAAGGACTAATATCCAGAATCTACAAGGAACGCAAACAAACCATCAAGAAAAAAAAAATCACATCAAGAAGTGGGTTAAGGACATGAATAGGCAGTTCTCAAAATAAGATATACAAATGGCCAACAAACATGTAAAACGTGCTCAACATCACTAATTATCAGGGAAACTCAAATCAAAATCACAGTGCGATGCCATCTTAATTCCGGAAGAATGGCCATAATAAAAAAATCAAAAAATAATAGATGTTGGCATGGATGTGGTGAAAAGGGAACACTTTTACTGTTTGGTGAGGATGTAAACTAGTACAACCACTATGGAAAACGGTGTGGAGATTCCTTAAAAAACTAAAAATAGAACTACCATTTGATCTAGCAATCCCACTACTGGTTATCTACTGAGAGGAAAATAAGTCATTGTACAAAAAAGATCCTTACACATGCATGTTTATAGCAGCACAATTTGCAGTTGCAAAAATATGGAACCAGCCCACGTGCCCATCAATCACCAAGTGGATAAAGAAAATCCACCATGTAATACTACTCAGCCATTAAAAGAAATGAAATAATGGCATTCACAGCAACCTGGATGGAATTTGAGACCATTATTCTAAGTGAAGCAACTCAGGAAGGGAAAACCAAACATCGTATGTTGTCACTCATAAGTGGGAGCTAAGCTATGAGGACACAGAGGCATAAGAATGATACAATGGACTTGGGGGAAAGGATGGAAAGTGGGTGAGGGGTAAAATACTATACATTGGGTACAATGTACACTGCTCAGGTGATGGGTGCACCAAAATCTCAGAAATCACCACTAAATAACTTATTCATATAAGTAAACACATAAACATTTGTATGTACGTGTGTGTGTGTATGATAGTGGCTACATCTAAAGGGCCAAGAGGGGACTGTAATCAAGGATGATCACAGAGGACTACTGGAATTGGTAATTGTCTATTTCTAGATTCGATTGATGATATTTAATTAAATATTAAATAAACTGGATATATATGTGTTTACTCTCCTCTATGTAAATCTTAGTCTACAAATAGTTTAAAAAGAAAAAAGTTGGCTGGGCGCGTTGGCTCATCCCTGTAATCCCAGCACTTTGGGAGGCCGAGACAGGCAGATCACTCAAGGTTATGAGTTAAAGATCAGCCTGGACAACATGGTGAAACCCCGTCTCTACTAAAAATACAAAAAATTAGCTGGGCGTGGTGGTTCGGGCCTGTAATCCCAGCTGCTCAGGAGGCTGAGGCAGGAGAATTGCTTGAACCCGGGAGGTGGAGGTTGCAATAAGCTGAGATTGAGCCACTGCACTCCAGCCTGGGTGACAGAACAAGACTCCATCTTAAAAAAAAAAAAAAGGCAAAGCAGGAAGGAAGGAAGGAAGGAAGGAAGGAAGGAAGGAAGGAAGGAGAAACAGAGAAAGAAAGAGAAAGAGAGAAAGAAAGGCCTCAAAATTAATAAGTTAAGCATGCAACTTAAGATGTTAGGAAAAGAACATCAGAATAAGTCCAAAGAAAATAGAAGGAGGGAAATAATAATGCTAACATCAGGAATTAATAAAATAGGAAACAAAAAATATAGGTGATAAATAATACTAAAATGTGGTTCTTAGGAAAGACTAAAAGAAGAGAGACCAGGTGACATCAACAAGATGTCAGAATAGGAAGCTCTTCACTTATATTTCCCCACACAGCAATAGTAATGTGGCAGTTACCCATAGGGGAAAAAAATTACTTTTGGGAGTCTTGAGATCCGGGTAGGAACCTGTGAAATTCTGGTGCAGCCCAAGACCAAGGAGGGCATTCTGAGAAGGCAGGCCCATGCCCAGGTGGCAAGCTCACCAACCATGGTCCCAGATAAGAAACCCAGAAATAGCCCCATCCCATTGTGGATGTAGCTACAGCCAAATTTGGCTTTGGTCTTACTAATAGCACCAACCACCAAAGAATCTGGAAGGAGTCACACCCACCTATGCCTTGGGTAATAGACTAGCTGACATCAGTCCCAGCTGTGGACCCCAACGCAACCAATAACCTAGATTCAACCCCTCTCAGCTGCAGTCTTGGTACAGTTCTGCCCACCTTGCAACCTACTGGAACCATGCCCATCCATGCCTCTGGAGGCAGGCCTGCCAAACTTGGTCCTACAGTAGATCCTGAAATAGCCCTGTAACTCAGTTTTAGCCCCTCTCAGCTACAGTCTGTGGGAAGTTCTGCCCCCTAGTGACTTGACAGGTGACATACTCATCCATGATCTTAAATGCAGGCCTGTTGACCTTGGTCTGACGTGGATCCTGATGCAGTCATGTGACTCACCTCCAGTCCTGCTAAGCCATGGTCCAGGAGCAGTCCTGCCCACCCAGGAACTTGGCGAGAGGAAAACCTGTACATGCCACTGGAGGAAGACCTGAAGGTCTCAATCTCAGGTGTGAACCCTAAAGCAGCCCTGTAACTTGGTTCCAGCCCTTTTCTGCTGCTGTCCAGGGTCAGTTTTGCACACCCAATGACCTGCCCAGTCACCCAGCAGAAGCCCTGCCAGGAAGCTGGCAAGAGTCACACTAGTCCACACATCTAGTTACAGTCTCATCATCTGCAGAAACTGAAGCAGTACCTTATTCCAACACCAATCCTACTGACCAAGATGCCAGGGACAGTCCAGTCCATCCAGGAACCAGACAGAAGCCATGTCCACTACAGGCCAGGGTAACAGATTCACCAATAGGAAACCTCAACACAGACCCAGCAGCAGCCATGTGACCCATTCAAATCCCTCTCAACCATGATTGTGAATGCAATCCCATCAACCCTGTGACCCAACAGGAGAAGGCTTTTTCCTGTCAAAATATGTCTATAAAGACTAGAAGAAGTGTTTTCTCCCTCAAATTCACAGATACCAATGAAAGGCTAACAGGATCACAAAGCACCAAACAAATATGACACCACCAAAGGAAACTAATAAAGCTCTAGTAACCAACCCCAAAGAAATGGAGATCAACAAATTTCACAACAAAGTATTCAAATAATTGTTTTAAAGAAGCTCAATGAGTTACAAACGAACAGAGATAGATAATGATATAATATCAACAAAACTATGTATGAACAAAATTAGAAGTTTAATAAAGAAATATAAGCCATAACAAAGAACCAGACAGAAATTTCAGAACTGAAGGATACAATGACAGAAGTGAAAAGTTTATTAGAGAGCTTCAACTGAAGACTCAATCATGAAGAAGAAAGAATGAGCAAATTTGAAGACAGGTCATTTAAAATTAGATAGTTGGAATAAAAAGAATAAAGAATAGAAAACAGTAAAGAAAGCTTACAGGACTTACAGGACACCATCAAGCAAATGAATACATGCATTATGGTGATCTCAGAAGGCAAATGGGGAGGAAAAAAGGTAAAATCTTATTTAAAAAATAATGGCAGAAAACTTCCCTAATATTGGGAGGAAAATGAACATCGAGATTAATAAAGCTCAAAGGATCTAAAGCAAGATCAACCTAAATAAGATTACACAAAGATATATTATAACCAAATTGTCAAAAGTCAGGGAGAATTTTGAAAGCAGAAAGAGAAAGCAATGCATCACATATGAGGTAACCCAGATAAAGCTATCAGTGAATTTTTCATCAGAAACCTTGCACGCCAGGAGGGAGTGGGATAATATACTCAAAGAGTTGAAAGAAAAAAAACACTGCCAATGAAGACTAGTACAGGCATACCTCAGAGATATTACAGGTTTTGTTCTAGACCACAGCATTAAAGTGAATATTGCAATAAAGTAAGCACACAAGTTTGTTGGTTTCTCAATGCATGTAAAAGTTATTTTTACACTATACTGTCGTCTATTAAGTATGCAATAATATTATGTCTAAAAAATGTACATAACTCAATTTACAAATAAGTTATTGCCTAAAATCATAATAATTATCTGAGCTATCAGTAAGTCACAATCTTTCTGCTAATGGAAGGCCTTGGCCTCAGTGTTGGCTGCTTACTGATCAGGGTGCTGATTGCTAAAGATTGGGGTGGCTGTGAACACTTTTAAAAATGAGACAACAGGCTGGGCTTGGTGGCTCATGCCTGTAATCCCAACACTTTGGGAGGCTGAGGCAGGCAGATCACCTGAGGTCAGGAGTTCAAGACCAGCCTGACCAACATGGAGAAACCCCATCTCTACTAAAAATACAAAATTAGCCAGGTGTAGTGGTGCATGGTTGTAATCCCAGTTACTCAGGAGGCTGAGGCAGGAAAATCATTTGAACCCGGGAAGCAGAGGTTGTAGTGAGCCGAGATCATGCCACTGCACTCCAGCCTGGGCAACAAGAGTGAAACTCCATCTCAAAAAATAAAAATAAAAATAAAAAAAGAGACAATAAAGTTTGCCACATCCACTGACTCCTCTCTTCACAAAAGATTTCTCTGTGATATGCAATTCTGTGTGATAGAATTTTATTCACAGTAGAACTTCTTTCAAAATTGGTGTCAATCCTCTCAAAGCCTGCTACTGCTTTATCAACCAATTTTACATAATATTCTCAATCTGTTTTGTCATTTTAACAATAGTCACAGCATCTTCGCCAAAAACAGATTCCATCTCAATACACTACTTGCTGCATGCAGGGTTGCTACAAAATTTCACTTTGAATTTTTTAAAAAAGCAATATCTGTGAAGTACAAAAAAGTGAAGTGCAATAACACAAGATATGGCTGTATACTCAGCAAAGCTTTTCTTCATAAATAAAGAAGAGATAAAGACATTCCCAGGCAAACTAAAGCTGAAGGATTTTATCACCACTAGACTGGCCTTACAAGAAATGCACAAAAGAGTTCTTCCAGTTGAAATGAAAAGACCCTAAACAGCAACATAATGCCATAAGAAAGCAAAACACATGCTGGTATGTTCTCATTCATAAGTGGGAGTTTAACAATGAGAACATATAGACACAGGGAGGGGAATATCACACACTGGGGCCTGTTAGGGGGTGGGGGACAAAGGGAGGGAGAGCATTAAGACAAATACCTAATGCATGTGGGACTTAAAACCTAGATGATGGGTTGATAGATGCAGCAAACCACCATGGCACATGTATACCTATGTAACAAACCTGAAAATTCTGCACGTGTATCCCAGAATTTAAAGTAAAATAAATAAATAACTAAAAACACTTGCTGGTAAAGGTAACTATAGACAGTATGTCTGGAACATGTGTGGGTGACTGCACCCCTGTAAGAGGAGCACCCTCCAGGTTCAGGCTTGCACAAGAGACACACTCACAATTCCCCTCTACTTGGAGCATCAATATTCCTACAGATGAAAAGAGGAGCCTGTCTGATCTGAATAGCCAGAGAAATGGGACAAGAGTGTGTCTACGAGGTGGATGACTTTCCTGAAGACCTGGCAGGAGAGCTGAGGTGGCTCCAACTGTTCCCCTTGATAAAACCTCAATATAATAAATGTTACATAGGACAAGCCAACAGTTAACATCATATTCAACAATAAAAACCTGATAGCTTTTCCTAAAATCAGAGACAAGACAATGGTGTCCACTTTCACCACTTCTATTCAACATACTTACTACTGGATACCCTAGCTGGAGCAATTAGGCAAGAATAAGAAATCAAAGACATCCAAAACAGAAATGAAAAAATTAAAATTGTCTATGTTGGCAGATGACATAATCTTATATATAGAAAATCCTAAAGACTGCCAAAACATATAAGAACTAAAAAATGAATTCACTAAAGTTGAAGGATACAAAGCCAACATACAAAAATTAGTAGTTTTTCTACACACTAACAATGAATTATCCAAAAAAGAATTCAAAAATCAATTCTATTTACAGCAGCATCAAAAAGAATAAAATACTTAGGAATAGGTTTACCCAAGCCGATAAAAAATCTGTACACTGAAAAGGATATGCCATTGATGAAAGAAATTGAAGACACAGATAAGTGGAAAGATATCTCATATTTATGGATTAGAAAATGTAATATTGTTAAATTGTTCATACTACCCAAAGTAATATACAGATTTAATGCAATCTCTATCAAAATTCTAATGGCATTTTTCACAGAAATAGAAAAATCAATCCTAAAATTCACCTAGAAACACAAGGATCTAGAATAGCCATAGTAATCTTGGGAAAGAAGAACAAAGCTGGAGGCATCACATTTCCCAATTTCAAACTATCTTATAAATCTACTGTAGTAATGAAAACAGTGTGGCACCAGCATAAAAACAGACACATAGATAAAAGGAATACAATAGAGTCCCAAAATAAATCCATGAATATGATCAACTAATCTTTGACAAGGGCACCAAGAATACCCAATGGGGAAAAGGTAGTTATTTTAATAAATGGTATTGGAAAAACTAGATATCCACATGCAAAAGGATGGAACTGGACCCTTTTTAACACAATACAAAAAAACCAACTCAAAATGGATTAGACAGACTTAAATTATGAAACTCCTAGAAAAAAAAAACACAGAAGAAAATTCCTTGATGTTGGTTTTGGCAGTGATTCTTTGGATATGAACTTAAATGCACAAGTAACAAAAGCAAAAATAAACATGTGCGACTACATTAAACTGAAAAGCTTCTGCACAGAAAACAATCAAGAATATTAAAATGGAACCTACAGAATAAAAGAACATATTTTCAAACTATATATCTGATAAAGTGTTAACACTCAAAATATATAAAGAATTCACACAACCCAAAATAGGAAAACAAAACAAAATGGAAACCTGGTTATAAAAAATGGGCAAAGGACCTGAATAGGCATTTTTCCAAAGAAACCACACAAATGGTCAGCACCTGCTGAAATGTGAAAAGATGCTCAACATCGTTAGTTATCAAGGAAATACAAATTAAACCCACAATGAGCTATCACCTCACACCTTTTGGGATGTTTGTTTTCAAAAAGACAAGGCATGACAAGTGGCAATGAGTTGGGAGAAAAGGAAACTTACATACTGTTGGCAGAAATGTAAATGTAAATTGGCACAACCATAATGGAAACAGTATGAAGCTTCCTCAAAAAATTAAAAATAGAACTCTAGTAGGATCCAGCAATCCCAATTCTGAGTATATTCCAAAGGAAATGAAATCAGTATCTCAAAGACATATCTGTCCCCTATGTTCATTGCCCCATTAATCACACCAATAGCCAAAATATGGCAACAACCTAAGTGTCTATCAACACATGAGTGGATAAAGAAAATATCGTATGCACACACACACAATGGAATATTATTCACCCATTAAAAGGAAATCCTGTCACTTTGACAAAATGGATGAACCTGTAAATCATCATGCTAAGTGAAATAAGGCAGACATAAACATGAGGCAAAGGTTGCAGTGAGCAGAGATCGCACCACTGCACTCCAGCCTGGGCCACAGAGTGATATTCCGTCTCAAAAAAAAAAAAACAAATTCATGTTTTGGAGAGGTTGTAAAGCACAGTAACTCTCATATACTGCTAGTGAAAGTGTACACAAGTGTACACTCTCATATACTGCTAGTGAAAGTGTACACAGTTTGGGAAACACTTTGGCATTGCTTAGTAAATCTGAGAATACACAGCTACAATTCAGAAATTCTACTCTTAGGTATATATTCTGAGGACACACTGCACATGTGCACACACATACACACACACACAAAGCTTTAAAATGCTCGTTGCACCTGTCTTAGGCCAGATCCCTTGGAAAATAGAAACTGAGGCAAAAGTTTTTGTGCTCAGACTTTGCTGGGAGATGCAATCACAAGGAAGCAGAAGTGATAAAAAAAAAAGTGAAGTGAATTATCTAAAACATACCATATAAAGTGGTCTTCAAAAGTGATGAGACAACGGCAGAACAAGATAGTAGAATAGAAAGCTCCACAGATCATGCCCACTCAACAAGGACACCAATTTGACAGCTATCTACACAGAACAAAATACCTTCATGAGAACCAAAAATCGGGGTAGCTCTCATAGTACCTAGTTTTAACTTCATATCACTGGAAGAGACACTGAGGAGACAGAAAAAAAACAGTTCTGAATTGCTGATACCTGCAATGCCTCCCCCAATCCCTGGCAGCAGCAATGTGGCAGAAAGCATCTCTGGGTGCTAAAGGAGGGAGAATGCGGCAATTGTGAGGCATTGAACTCAGTGCTATCCTGTTAAAGCAGAAAGGAAAACCTGACCAAACTCAGCTGATACCCGCCCAGGGAAAGAGAATCAAACCTAAGCCAAAGGGGAATCGCCAATCCCAGCTGTCTGAACTTGAGTCCCTGCAAACCTCACTACCATGTGCAACAGCACTCTCTGTCTCCAAGTAAACTTAAAGGTAGTTTAGGCCATAAGTACTGAAACTCTTAAGCAAGTCCTAGTGCTGAACTAGGCCCAGGAGACCATGCCCTGGGGTGTGGGGGCAGAGGGGGAATGCAACATTCTGAGACACAATGTGGGGCACCCAGCCAAGGGAGTGCTGACATGACTCCTTGCTTAACCCCAGGATGCAAAACTTGCAGCTCCAAAAGAGAACCCTTTCTTCTGCTTGAGGAGAGGACTGGAAAGAGTGGGGAGGACTATGCCTTTCATCTAGGATACCAGCTCAGCCACAGCATGATACGGCCACAGCATATAGTCAGAGTCATGAGGCTATAGTTCATTCATGCAAGGCCCTCACTCCCAGAAGACATTTCTAGACACACTCTAAGCAAGAAAAATACCTGCTGCCTGGAAGGAAGGGACCCAGTCCTGGAAGCATTCATCATCTGCTAACTGAAGAGTTCTTGGGCCATGAATAACCACCAGCAATACCCAAGTGCTACATTAAGGGCCTTGGATGAGCCTCTGAGATTTGCTTGCTTCAGGTGAGACTCAACACATTACCAGCTGTGATGAATATGGGGCAAATCTCCTTCTTCTTGAGAAAAGCAGAGGGAAAAGTAAAGGAGACTTTGCATCACACCTTAAGGTCCAGCACAACTACAGGAAGGTAGGGCAACAAGTGGGCTCCTGAGGTCCCCAGTTCAATGACTTTACTCTTGCTACAGCATTTCTAGGCCTGCTCTGGGCCAGAGGGGAGCCCACTGCCCTGAAGGGCGAGTCCCAGTCCAGGAAGCACATACCACAAGCTGACTTAAGAGACCTTGGGCCCTAAGGGTACATCGTTGGTGGTCTGTGAGTACACCTAATGGCCCGGGGTGGCAGGGAGTACAAGGTGAGGCTCTTCTGCCTTTGGAAAGGGGAGGGAAGAGTGGGAAGGTCTCCATCTTGTGGTTTGAGTGGAGCTCAGCTGCAATACAATACCAGGTAGACTTCTAAGGGTTTTGACTAGTTCCTGACTCCCAGAAGGGACTTCTGGACCCACCCAGAACCTGGCGGACCTTGTTGCCCTTAAGGGAAGAATATAGGGCTGGCCAGCTTGGCCACCAACCGATTGTAGATCCCCAGGGCATTCAGCAAACATAGGTAGTAGCCAGGGAGTGGTTACAGCAGGCCTTCGGTGAGACTTAATGCTGTGCTGGCTTCAGATATGACCTAGCAGAGTCACACTCATGTTGGCCACAGGGGTGCTCATGCACTCTACCCCAAGCTTTAGGTGTCTCAGAACAAAAGAGAGATTCTGTATGTTTGGGAGAAAGTAAGAGAAAAGAACAAGAGTCTCTTCCTGGTAATCCAGAGAATTAATTATCCCCCATCTTGTCCAAGACCATCAAGTCAGTACCTCTATGAGTTTGCAAGAACCACACCATTACTGGGCTTGGGGTGCTCCCTAAAACAGATATAGCTTAGATCACAATACCCAAGTCCTTGGACATATCTGGAAAGCCTTTCCAAAAATGATAGGTACAAACAAGCCCAGACAGTGAAGAGTAAAATAAATACCTAAATTTAGAATGTCTAGAAACTGAAGAACATCTGCAAGCATTAATACCACCCAGAATAACATAACCTCACCGAATGAAATAAATAAGTCACCAGGGACCAATCCTGGAGAAAGAGATATGTGACCTCTTAGACAGAAAATTCAAAATAGATGTGTTGAGGAAACGCAATGAAATTCAAGATTACACAAAGAAGGAATTAAGAATTATATCAGGGAAATATAACAACGAAATTGAAATAATTTAAAAAATCAAGCAGAAATTCTGGAGCTGAGAAATGCAATTGGCATACTGAAGAATGCATCAGAGTCCTTTGATAGCAGAATTAATCAAGCATAAGAAAGAATTAGTGAGCTTGAAGACAGCCTATTTGAAAACACAGTCAACAGAGACAAAAGAAAAAAGAATAAAAACAATGAAGCATGCCTACGGGATCTAGAAAATAACCTCAGAAGGCCAAATCTAAGAGTTATTGACCTTAAAGAAGAGGAAGAGATAGGGTAACAATAGAGAACTACCCAAACCTAGAGAAGGATATGATTATCCAAATACAAGGTAATAAATATCCAAATAAAGGTAATAAAACACCAAGCAGATTTAACCCAAAAAATGTATACCACAAGGCATTTAATAATCAAACTCCCAAAGGTCAATGATAAAGAAAATGTCCTAAATGCAGCAAGAAAAAAGAAACAAATAACATACAATGGAGCTCCTATATGTCTTGCAGCAGACTTCTCAACGGAAATATTACATGCCAGGAGAGAATGACATGATATATTTAAACTGCTGGAGGGGAAAAAAAAAAACTTTTACTCTAGAATAGTGTATCTGGCAAAACATCCTTGAAACATGAAGGAGAAATAAAGACCTTCCCAGACAAACAAAAACTGAAAGATTGCATCAATACCATACGGATCCCACAAAAAATGCTACAGAGAGTATGTTAACAAGAAAGAAAAAAAAATTAATGAGCAATAAATAATTACTGGCAGTTACAAGTTTCACTGGTAATACTAAGTATACAGAAAAACAGAATATTATAACACTTTAACTGTGGTGTATAAACTATGCTTATCCTAAGTAGAAAGACTAAATGATAAACAATTCGAAAATAATAACTACAACAAATTTTCAAGACAAACAGTACAATAAGATAAAAACAAAAACAACAAAAAGTTTAAAAGCAGGGGAGAACAAAGTTAAAACCTAGATGTTTATTAGTGGTCTTTTTGGTGGTTATTTGCTTGTTTCTGCAAACAGTATTAAGTTGCCGTCAGCTTAAAATAATGGGTTACCAGATAGTATTTGTAAGCCTCATGGTAACCTCAAACCAAAACACTTACAATGGTTACACAAAAAATAAAAAGCAAGAAACTAAATCATATCACCAAAGAAAATTACCATCACTAGAGGAAGACAGGAAGGACAGAAAGAAAAAAGAGAAGACCAGAAAACAAATAAGCAAATGGTGTAAATCGACTAAACTCTCCAATTAAAAGACACACAGCGGCTAAATGGATAAAAAAACAAGATCCCATGATTTGTTACCTACAAGAAACACACTTTACTTATAAAGACACACATTGACTGAAAATAAAGGAATGGAAAACGATACAGCATGCCAATTGAAGCCATAAAAAAGGAGGAGTCACTATATTTATATCAGATAAAGTCGATTTCAGGACAAAAACTATAAGAGTAGACAAAGAAGGTCACTATATAATGATAAAGGGGTCATTTCAGCAAGAAGATATAATAATTTTAAATACACATGCACCCAACACTAAAACACCCAGTTATATACAGCAAGTATTATTAGAGCTAAAGAGAAAGACAGGCTCCACTACAATAAGAGCTGGAGAATGTCACACCCCACTTTCACCATTGGCAGATCTTCCAGAGAGAAAAATCAACAAAGAAAGATCAAAGTCTGCACTACAGACCACGTGGATCTAGTAGATACTTACAGAACATTTTATCCAATGGCTGCAGAATACACATTCTTTTCCTTGGCACATGGATCATTCTCAAAGATAGACCATAGGTTAGGTCATAAACAAGTCTTAAATCATTCCAGAAAAATCGAAATAATATCAAGCATCATCTCTGACCATAATAGAATAAAACTAGAAATCAATAACAAGAGGAATTTTGTAAACTATACAAATACATGGAAATTAAACAATATGCTCCCGAATGACAAGAAGGTCAATGAAAAAAATTAAGAGGGAAACTGAGAAAAAAAATTGAAAAAAATGATAATGGAAACACAACATACCAAAACCTATGGGATATAGCAAAAGCAGTACTAAGAAGCAAGTTTATAGCTATAAGGGCCTACATCAAAAAAGACAAAAAACTTGAACAACGTAATAATGCATCTTAAAGAACTAGAAAATCAAACACAAACCAAACCCAAAATTAGCAGAAGAAAAAATAATAAAGATCAGAGAAGTAAATGAAATTGAAATGAGAAAACAATACTAAAGATCAATTAAACAAAAAGTTGTTTTGTTGAAAAGACAAACAAAACTGACAAACCTTTAGCCAGACTAACCAAGATAAACAGAGATACAATCCAAACAAATAAAATCAGAAATGAAAAAGAAGACATTACAACTGATATTGCAGAAATTCAAAGGATCATTTGTGGCTACTATAAGTGACTGTGTGACAATAAATTGGAAAATCTAGAAGAAATGGACAAATTCCTAGACACATACAACCTCCCAAGGTTGAACCAGGAAGAAATCCAAAACCTGAACAGGCAAATAACAAGTAATGAGATTTAAGTCATAATAAAAACTCTCCCAGTAAAGAAAAGCCTGGGACCTGATGGCTTCACTACCAAATTCTACAAACATTTAAAGAATAACTAATACCAATCCTACTCAAACGATTCCAAAAAATAGAGAAGAGAATACTTCCAAACTCATTCTACAAGGCCATATTACCCTGATACCAAAACCAAACAAAGATACATTTTAAAAAACTATAGGTCAAGGTACCTGATGAATATTGACACAAAAATTTTCAACAAAATACTAGCAAACTGAATTCAGCAATGCGTTAGAAAGATCATGCATCATGACCAAGTGCGATTTATCCCTGGGATGAAAAAATGGTTCAACATATGCAAATCAATCAATGTGATACATCATATCAACAGAAATGAAGCATAAACACCATATGTCATTTCAATTGACGCTGAAAAAACGTTTGATAAAAGTCAACATCCTTTCATAATAAAAGCCCTCGAAAAACTGGGGATAGAAGGAACGTGCCTCAACATAATGAAAGCCATATATGACAGAACCATACTAAATGGGGAAAACTGAAAGCCTTTCCTCTAAGATCTGAAACACAACCAGAATGCTCACTGTCACCACTGTTATTCAGCATAGTACTGGAAGTCCTAGCTAGAGCAATCAAACAAGAGAAAGATATAAAGGGCATCCAAATTGGAAATGAAGAAGTCAATTATCCTTGTTTGCAGATAATATGATGTTATGTTTGGAAAAACCTACAGACTCCACAAGAAAACTATTAGAACTAATAAATTCAGTAAAGTTGCAGGATACAAAATCAACATATAAAATTTAGTAACATTTCTATATGCCAACAGTGAACAACATGAAAAAGAAATAAAAGGCTAGACATGGTGGCTAGTCTCTGATAAAATAGACTTTAAACCAACAAAGATCAAAAAAAGACAAAGAAGGGCATTACATACTGGTAAAGGGATCAATGCAACAAGAAGAGCTAACTGTCCTAAATATATATGCACCCAATACAGGAGCACCCAGATTCATAAAGCAAGTTCTTAGAGACTTACAAAGAGACTTAGACTCCCACACAATAATACTGGGAGATTTTAACACCCCAGTGTCAATATTAGACATATCAACAAGACAGAAAATAAACAAGGATATTCAGGACTTGAAGTCAGCTCTAGGCCAAGTGGACCTAATAGATATCTACAGAACTCTCCACCCCAAATCAACAGAATATACATTCTTCTCAGTACCACATCGCACCTATTCTAAAATGACCACATAATTGGAGGTAAAACACTCCTCAGCAAATGCAAAAGACTGGAAATCATAACAAACAGTCTCTCAGACCACAAGGCAATCAAATTAGAACTCAGGATTAAGAAACTCACTCAAAACTGCACAACTACATGGAAACTGAACAACCTACCCCTGAATGACTACTGGGTAAATAACGAAATTAAGGCAGAAATAAATAAGTTATTTGAAACCAATGAGAACAAAGACACAATGTACCAGAATCTCTGGGAAACAGCAAAAGCAGTGTTTAGAGGGAAATTTATAGCGCTAAATTCCCACAAAAGAAAGTGGGAAAGATCTAAAATCAACACCCTAACATCACAGTTGGAAGAACTAGAGAAGCAAGAGCAAACAAATTCAAAAGCTAGCAGAAGACAAGAAATAACTAAGATTAAAGCAGAACTAAAAGAGAGAGAGACACGAAAAAACCTTCAAAAAATCAACAAATCCAGGAGGTTGTTCTTTGAAAAGATTAATAAAATAGACCACTAGCCAGACTAATAAAGAAGAAACAGGCACAATAAAAAATGATAAAGGGGAGATCACCACTGATCCCACAGAAATGCAAACCACCATCAGAGAATACTAGAAACACCTCTATGCAAATAAACTAGAAAATTTAGAAGAAATGGATAAATTCCTGGAAACATATATCCTCCCAAGGCTAAACCAGGAAGAAGTCAAATCCCTGAATAGACCAATAACAGGTTCTGAAATTGAGGCAGTAATTAATAGCCAAACAACCAAAACAAAGCCCAGGACCAGATGGATTCACAGCCGAATTCTACCAGAGGTACAAAGAGGAACTGATACTATCCCTTCTGAAACTATTCCAAACAATAGAAAAAGAGGGACTCCTCCCTAACTCATTTTATGAGGCCAGCATCATCCTGATACCAAAACCTGGCAGAGACACAAGAAAAGAAAATTTCAGGCCAATATCCCTGATGAACATCAATGCAAAAATCCTCAATAAAACACTGGCAAACCAAACCCAGCAGCACATCAAAAAGCTTATTCACCATGATCAAGTCAGCTTCATCCCTGGGATGCAAGTCTGGTTCAACATATGCAAATCAATAAAAGTAATCCATCACATTAACACAACCAATAAAAAGAAACCACATGATTATCTCAATAGATGCAGAAAAGGACTTCGATAAAATTCAACACTCCTTCATGCTAAAAATTCTCAATAAACTAGGTATTGATGGAAGGTATCTCAAAATAATAAGAGCTATTTAGGACAAACCCACAGCCAATATCACACTGAATGGGCAAAAGCTGGAAGCATTCTCTTTGAAAACTGGCACAAGACAAGGATGCCCTCTCTAACCATTCCTATTCAACATAGTATCGGAAGTTCTGACCAGGGCAATCAGGCAAGAGAAAGATATAAAAGGTATTTACGTAGGAAGAGAGGAAGTCAAATTTCCTCTGTTTGCAGATGACATGATTGTACATGTAGAAAACCCCATTGTCTCAGCCCCAAATCTCCTTAAGCTGATAAGCCACTTCAGCAAAGTCTCAGGATACAAAATCAATGTGCAAAAATCACAAGCATTCCTCTACAGCAATAATAGACAGACAGAGAGTCAAATCATGAGTGAACTCCCATTCACAATTGCTACAAAGAGAATAAAATACCTGGGAATAAAACTTACAAAGGATGTGAAGGACCTCTTCAAGGAAAACTACAAACCACTGCTCAAGGAAATAAGAGAGGACACAAACAAATGGAAAAACATTTCATGCTCATGAATAGGAAGAATCAATATCGTGAAAATGGCCATTCTGCCATAAGTAATTTGCAGGTTCAACGCTATCCTCATCAGGCTACCACTGACTTTCCTCACAAAATTAGAAAAAAATCTACTTTAAGTATCATGTGAAACCAAAAAGCAGCCCGTATAGCCAAGACAATCCTAAGCAAAAATAACAAAGCTGGAGGCATCACGCTACCTGACTTCAAACTATACTATAGGGCCACAGTAACAAAACCAGGATTCTACCAGTACCAAAGCAGATATATAAACCAATGGAAGAGAACAGAGGCCTCAGAAATAACGCCACACATCTACAACCATCTTATCTTTGACAAACCTTACAAAAACAAGAAATGGGGAAAGGATTCCTTATTTAATAAATGGTGTTGGGAAAACTGGCTAGCCATATACTGAAAACTAAAACTGGACCCCTTCCTTACACCTTATGCAAAAATTAACTCAGGATGGATTAAAGACTTAAATGTAAGACCTAAAACCATAAAAACCCTAGAAGAAAACGTAGGTATTACCATTCAGGACATAGGCATGGGCAAGGACTTCATAAGTAAAACACCAAAAGCAATGGCAACAAAAGCCAAAACTGACAAATGGGATCTAGTTAAACTAAAGAGCTTCTGCAAAGCAAAAGAAACTATCATCAGAGTAACCAGGCAACCTACAGAATGGGAAAAATTTTTTGCAATCTATCCATCTGACAAAGGGCTGATATCCAGAATCAGCAAAGAACTTAAACAAATTTACAAGAAAAAATAACCCCATCAAAAAGTGGGCAAAGAATATGAACAGACACTACTCAAAAGAAGACATTTATGTGGCCAACAAACATGAAAAAAAAAAGCTCATCATCACTGGTCATTAGAGAAATTCAAATCAAAACCACAATGAGATACCATCTCACACCAGTTAGAATGGAGATCATTTAAAAGTCAGGAAACAACAGATGCCGGTGAGGATGTGGAGAAATAGGAATGCTTTTATACTGTTGGTGGGAGTGTAAATTAGTTCAACCATTGTGGAAGACAGTGTGGTGATTCCTCAAGTATTTAGAACTAGAAATACCATTTGACCCAGAAATCCCATTACTGGGTATATACACAAAGGATTAGAAATCATTCTACTATAAAGACACATGCACACGTACGTTTATTGCAGCACTGTTCACAATAGCAAAGACTTGGAACCAACCCAAATGCCCATCAATAATAGACTGGATTAAGAAAATGTGGCACATATACACCACGGGATACTATGCAGCCATAAACAAGGATGAGTTCATGTCCTTTGCAGGGACATGGATGAAGCTGGAAACTATCCTTCTCAGCAAACCAACACAGGAACAGAAAACCAAACACCGCATGTTCTCGCTCATAAGTGGGAGTTGAACAATGAGAACACATGGACACAGGCCAGGGAACATCACACACTGGGGCCTGCCTGGGAGTGGGGTACTAGGGGAGGGATAGCATTAGGAGAAATACCTAATGTAGATGACGGGTTGATGGGTCTAGCAAACCACCATGGCATGTGTATACCTATGTAGCAAAACTGCACGTTAGGTTGCTATCCTAGAACTTAAAGTATAATAATAATAATAAAGGAAATACTTGAGACTGGGTAATTTACAAAGGAAAGAGGCTTAATTGGCTCACAGTTCTGCATGGCTGGAGAGCCCTCAGGAAACTTACAATCATGGCGGAAGGGAATACAGGGACCTTCTTTACAAGGTGGCAGGAGAGAGAAGTGAGCAAAGAGGGAAGAGCCCCTTATAAATCCATTAGATCTCATGAGAACTCACTCACTATCACAAGAAAAGCATGGGGGAAACCGCCCCCATGATCCAATCACTTCCCTCCCTCAACAAGTGGGGATTATAATTTGAGATGAGATTTGGGTGGGGACACAGAGCCAAACCATATTAGGGAATAAACTCTCCTCATTAATATTTCAAAATATTATCTTTATTCTCTAATCTACCTAGTAAATATTTGTACCTCCATGAAGGAAATTTACTTCTCATCTGGCTGATCCTGCCTATGCACAAACACACACATATAATATGTACCCAAAGCAGGTAGAAACTGGATCTCTGTCCTGAATTTCTCCCTACAGAATGTCAATTTTTCCTGAATATTTCCCCTTTCATCTCAATACTGGTTCTCCTTCTACCCTCACTCTGGAGATTTTGGCTCATTGTCCAATCAGAGTAATCTCTGAACTAGAGTCCACCTTTGATAGAACTCACCTAAAAAGGGCAAGAGTGAGCAACTTGGACACTGTAGCTTGTGTAGACTGTTTCCCCTACCTGAATCCTCTGTCATATTTTATTCTTTCTCAGTAGTTTTATCTAGTCTTCCAGCCCTGGCAGTTTGTTGCAAAAAGGAAAATTGTTGCTGAATGAGGCGTGACTCTTGGAAGATAAGTGGTTATTCCTTAGTTTCTGCATTACCAGCTCTGGGTTTTCTTCAATGGTAAGATCATCCCAGGAATGTGAGAATGCAAAAAGCAGTGTGCTTGCATCTCCTTAATCTTTTAGAAACTGTATTAGAAATATTTCTCTTCTATCCTTGCCTTGCTATGTGGCTCATTAGGCCTTTCTGCAGATGCCTCAGGTGATTGTTCATAGACATGTAATTTTTAGGTCTAAAGGAGTCCCACTGTTTTGGAAGCTGGAGCTTGTCCCACTGGGATAGTCCTTCCTTCCCTATTCAGGAAGAAGTTCAGTTCTCTTAAATATTAAATCCAAATCTGACCTCAACAGCAAGCTCTAACAAGTCTTCATTAGACCCTCTCTTCCTCCCTTTTGCTGATTGTCCTGCACCAATATAAGAAGTTTGATGTATTCTATAATAAATTTTAAATCCCATTGCCCTCATAGCCGACCAGTACTACTTTTGAAACCATCAGTATCTTCTTCCTGGAGTCTACCAATCTCTCTATCACTACTTTCATGGGTACAAGGTAATATATTCCTATGCTCCTGGATCATGAAGGACCATAAAATAGTCTAAGGTTATCTCCGACCCATTTGCCTGAACATAGCACACATTTACTTTTATTTTCCCACTCCAATGCCATGATAGGATGAGATGGGAAAATGGAATTTCAGATCTCATCCAGGCCCAGTAACTCATGCCCATGATCCCAGCATTTTGGGAGGTCGAGGCAAGTGGATCACTTGAGGCCAGGAGTTTGAGACCAGCTTGGCCAACATGGTGAAATCCAGTCTCTACTAAAATTATAAAAATTAGCCAAGCATAGTGGCACATGCCTGTAATCCCACCTACTTGGGAGGCTGAGGTACAAGAATCACTTAAACCCAGGAGGCAGAGATTGCAGTGAACCAAGATCATGCCACTGCACTCTAGCCTGGGAAACAGCGCGAGACTCTGTCTCAAATAAATACATAAATAAATAAATAACTTAATGTTCCATGCTCAGTAAACATGCTCAATGTTTACTGAGCATTACTCAGTAAACAAGGGCAAAATATGTCCTGCTTTATGTGTATGAATAACAAAATATTGTTATTCATTTCTAAAGTTGATTAACCTACAATATCATTGACAACATATGGATTTAGCTGTTTTACAGTATTAGCAAAGTGTTACTTAGCTCTAATTACTCCAGATTTTTCCACAGTTCTTCTTTGTAACCAGTTTGCATACAGTCATCCAGGGCTAGGGCCAATGAAGGTTATCTTTGAATGAAGCAATATTCAATTGTCTACATAGGAATCAAACCAAGCACTGTGGCCTAGCTAGTAAATGAACCACTAGATTTATACAGAAATATTATTTATCTATCTACCTGTTAAAAAATATGAATATATATATATATGAAGCAATTTCCTATGCACAGAACCTATTAAAAAAGACTTTAAAATTGAGGAAAGAAGATAACTATATGAAAGAACTAGGCTGAGGACAATTACTATAATTTATCACTACATTAAGCTGCAAACTTCCTGATAGTCAAAGCAAAATTGGAAATACGATTATGTTAGTGTTTGTTATTTGATTAAAAATACCAACTCATCTGGATATAGAGTATTTTTGCTTTTGTCTGAAACTAAACTTCTAGAAGAATTTGTCATGAAGCTCTTTATATAAGAAACATTGAAGCAAAGGGGTAATGTTCTCGTGGAAAAATTTCTCCACTGGCTATTTTTAAACATATCCCCAATGAAAGCTGGCATATTATTAATTTATACCCTTGTGAAGGCTTGTCTACCAAGACATATATTAATAAAGACCAGATAAGTGGTGAACTAACTTGATTCAGAATTTTAAGTCCATGCTAACCAGCCATTTCTCTACCTTTACTTTTTCTCTCAAATATCAAGTCTCTCCACCCACATTATGTTTTAAATCACTGTTAACATGAGAAGTTACAGTACTGTTACCAGTTTACGTATCTTCCACTGAACCCACACAATTAGTACATATATTTTCTCATTTATCTTTAAAATACAATCTACAGATAAGGAGTTACCTTCTTGCTTCACAGATGCATTATTTGCAGTGTAAAATGAAGTGACTCACCTAGAAGCCACATAATTGATTGATATACAGCTAAGATTAGAATACAGGGTCTCTTAACTTTCAACCTGATATTTATTTCATTATATTTCTACACAGATAAAATGTAAAACAGACAAATCTCCACATAACTTGGGAATAAAACATTCCCAATAAGATCACAGGCACAATATATCTACCAAGAATTATTAGCAATAAATTTTCACTATTGCCTAAGGTTAAATGGCATTAAACCCTACTAATAAAAGGTTACTAGGAAAAATGAGATGTTTAATTTCCTTAATTTTTAAGCCAAGAAATGATACAATCTTTCAAGATCTTAATATTCAAAATATGCTTATAAGTAATTCTGCTAAGTTTCTCAAAATGAACAAATACTCTGAAAGAAAAGTGTTCAGAAAAGACAGAAAGAACCCAAGTATCCTGACTTAATAGCTTACTGTATCATCCTTGGGTCTCTTCTGCTTTTTAAGCCATTAATTAAGGAACACATCTGAAAAGTGTCTACTTACTGAATGAAATTCTGTGCTACACCTCCATCCCCATCAAAGATATATTCTCACATTTTAAGAACAAATGCTCGTTTTTCAAAATAGCATGGAAAACAAAAAGGAGGAAAATAAACTTTTCATACACTGGATATGGGAGAGGAGGCACACTGTCTTATCTGAGCTGAACAGACTCTAGAGCTTGGAGATGGGTGGCTTGCAGAGCTGCTGCTGCTGCTGCCCTTTCTGTCTGCTGCCACTCTTTCAAACACAGCTGCAGTTCCATCCCTCAGTGCCTGCCTAGGGAATCATTTGCCCTTTCGGGCTAATGATATGCATTTTTGTAGCTCTTATAAGTCAGAGGAAATTCAAAAAAATGCAGATGGTAAGTATTCTCTCTGCTGGAACAAAGCCTTTTCTGCTGCGTCCTGCTATGGCAGCTGAAGGAAAAGGAAGTAGAATCTGAAAGTGTTGATGCAGAGTAAGTGCCAGGCACTTGAGTAAGGTGCATTCACCTCAATTTTTTGGATTAATCCTCAGAGCAAATCTGAAAAGTAAATATTATTATTTCTAGTTTGCAGATGAGGATATTAGGGCTCACGAATGTTAACTAATGTCAAACTGGTAAATGCATTGGTAGAATTCAAGTCTGTCTGATGCCTCCCAAGTTTTCTTAGGATTACAGCCATCATTGTTTCTTAAGAGACTTCTCAATTCTCTGGGACTAATCCATAATGAATAGGGCAAAAGAAACCATTCGGAGAACCCACATGTCACATAGGGTTTGGCCTCTAACTTTCCTTAAGCAGAGTAAAGGACAAAAGAAATGGCAACAGAAGCATTGCAATGGTTAGAGCAAATCTTCAAAAGGGAGTAAGTAGAAGAGAAAGAAGAGATTATTACATTTGAGGATAGATTTGGGTTGTTTTAGGGCCTAAAACTTATTAATATAAACTGGAAACTTAGGAAAATAAAACAAAATTACAAATATAAAATTAAGTACAATGTCTTTTCAAGTAAGAAACCCTGATGATTAAGCTTCTCTCACTTCAAAATAAATTTGTCTCTGCTTATAGTATTCAATAAAGATAAATTTTGGAGCAAAGGGAATTACGAAGATGTGGATGGGGTAAAGAAATATGAGGTTATATGTTTCTGGGGTAAAAGAAAAATGATAGCTCTGCTTCTAATTTCTCACCTTTTTTTAGCACACACACACAAAACACTAAAGAGTTATTAGCAAGAAATTAAGCCCTGCCAAGTAAAAGGGGTGGGCACAAATGGCCAGAATATCTCTTTCCTTTTGTTCTAGTCACTATTTTTTGGAAGTAGAGATATTTTCACATGAATCCCACCACCTGATCACTACCCATTATATAAGAGGACTGTGAAAATATGGACTTAGAACTTAATACAAGATGACAACAGGAGAAATAAAATGGTGTGTATAAGAATAAAAAATAGGGTGGGGTGAATAGAGACAATGGATTAGGGCAACTATTGGTACACTTGGGGGAAAAGCAGTATTTACATGAAGATGTCAATGTGATGTTTATTTGCAGTGGCATTAACCATTCTACATTCTACATTCTACAGATCAATCTATTTAAAAGTCATCTCTAGATTGAAGGGTTGCTGTCACAGTAATTGAGTAGCTGACCTAAGTCCACAAAAATAACTGCAAACACCATTTCTGTTGGTTTTCATTCTAGTGCTTTAGTCACATAAATGAAGCTACTATGTGGATGAAGTTCAGAGGGGGCCTCCAGACAAAAAAAAGATGTATTTGAGAGTATTGTGATAAAACAGTGTATCCAAGGTTTGACTATGGCCTCTTGAGACCAATTTTTCCACAAACATAACAGAACTGAGACAGCCAAATGAGCATTGTTGCAAAAAGTGGTCACACACTTATTTTAATGATACTGCTACTGCACAAACGTTTCTAAAATTACTCAGTATGATTAGCTGCAGAGCCCAAGAAACACTGTCTGAGTACCTCACTTATGGCAAATCTTGATCCTCTGAGGGAGGATTTGACTTTTTAAAACAACTAAAAGTCATTCAGAGTCAGATCTTACGAACACAGCGAGCAGTCAAATTGCTAACACATTTGGATCAAAAATGAAATGTAACTGTGAGTAATGAAACTGATCATCTGATGCAGTCCAGGATGTGGTTTCAAATGCAATTCCACAGAAGGTGTATTAGTTTGTTTTCATGCTGCTGATAAAGACATGC
The DNA here is from genome assembly GCF_028878055.3 of Symphalangus syndactylus. Classification (NCBI taxonomy): domain Eukaryota; kingdom Metazoa; phylum Chordata; class Mammalia; order Primates; family Hylobatidae; genus Symphalangus; species Symphalangus syndactylus. The sequence goes on from NC_072447.2 coordinate 100,761,738, forward strand.
CTGAGACTGGGAAGAAAGAGAGGTTTAATTGGACTTAAGTTCCACATGGCTGGGGAGGCCTCAGAATCATGGCAGGAGGGGAAAGGCACTTCTTACATGGCGGTAGCAAGAGAAAAAATTAAAAAGAAGCAAAAGTGGAAACCCCTGATAAACCCATCAGATCTCATGAGACTTAATTCACTATCACGAGAATAGCACAGAGAAGACCAGCCCCCATGATTCAATTACCTCCCCCTGGGTCCCTACCACAACGCGTGGGAATTCTGGGAGATATAACTCAAGTTGAGATTTGGGTGGGGACACAGCCAAACCATATCATTCCACCCCAACCTCTCCAAATCTCATGTCCTCACATTTCAAAACCAATCATGCCTTCCCAACAGTCCCCTAAAGTCTTAACTCATTTCAGCATTAACCCAAAAGTTCACAGTCCAAAGTCTCATCTGAGACAAGGCAAATCCCTTCTTCCCATGAGCCTGTAAAATAAAAAGCAAGCTAGATACTTCCTAGATACAATGAGGGTACAGATATTGGGTAAATACAACCATTTCAAATGGGAGAAATTGGCCAAAACAAAGAGGTTACAGGGCCCATGCAATTCCAAAATCCAGCAGGGCAGTCAAATTTTAAAGCTCCAAAATTATCTCCTTTGACTCCAGTTCTCACACCCAGGTCATGCTGATGCAAGAGGTGGGTTCTCATGGTCTTGGGCAGCTCTGTCCCTGTGGCTTTGCAGGATACAGCCTCCCTCCCAGCAGCTTTCATGGGCTGGCATTGAGTGTCTGCAACTTTTCCAGGTGCAGAGTGCAAGCTGCCAGTGCGTCTACCATTCTGGGTTCTAGAAGATGGTGGCCCTCTTCTCACAGCTCCACTAGGTGGTGCCTCAGTAGGGACTCTGTGCGGGGGTGCTGACCCCACATTTCCCTTCCGCACTGCCCTAGCAGAGGTTCTCCATGAGGGCCCTGCCCTGCAGAAAACTTTTGCCTAGGCATCCAGGCATTTCCATACATCTTCTGAAATCAAGGCAGAGGTTCCCAAACCTCAATTCCTGACTTCTGTGCACGTGCAGGCTCAACACCACGTGGAAGCTGCCAAGCTTTGGGGCTTCCACCCTCTGAAGCCACAGCTCAAGCTCTACATTGGCCCCTTTCAGCCACGGCTGGAGCGGCTGGGACACAGGGCACCAAGTCCCCAGGTTGCATACAGCATGGGGACTCTGGGCCGGGCCCACAGAACCACTTCTTTTTCCTGGGCCTCTGGGCCTGTGATGGGAGGGGCTGCCATGAAGGTCTCTGACACGGCCTAGGGACATTTTCCCCATGGTCTCGGGGATTAAAATTAGGTTCCTTGCTACTTATGCAAATTTCTGCAGCCAGCTTGAATTTCTCCTCAAAAACTGGGTTTTTCTTTTCTACTGCATTGTCAGACTGCACATTTTCTGAACTTTTATGCTCTGTTTCCCTTTTGAAATGGAATGCTTTTAACAGCACATGAGTCACCTTTTGAATGCTTTGCTGCTTAGAAATTCCTTCTGCCAGATACCCTAAATCATCTCTCTCAAGTTCAAAGTTCCACAAATCTCTAGGGCAGGGGCAAAATGTCACCAATCTCTTTGCTAAAACATCTGCTCAGCAATGCCCTACTCCCGGTACCAGTTTACTGTATTAGTTTGTTTTCACACTGCTGATAAACACATACCCAAGACTGGGAAGAAAAAGAGGTTTAATTGGACTTACAGTTCCACATGGGATGGGGAGGCCTCAGAATCATGGCAGGAGGGGAAAGGCACTTCTTACATGATGGTGGCATGAGAAAAAAATTAGGAAGAAGCAAAAGTGGAAAACCCTGATAAACCCATCAGATCTCATGAGATTTAATTCACTATCATGAGAATAGCATGGAAAAGACTGGCCCTCATGATTTGATTACCTACCCCTGGGTCCCTCCCACAACACGTGGTAATTCTGGGGAGACACAATTCAAGTTGAGATTTGGGTGGGGACACAGCCAAACCATATCAAAAGGTGTTTACAGAAAACATCTTACCTATTGCGCTCCCATTCTCACTGGACTGTTGTTTCTAATTCTCCCTGGTAGCAACTATCCATCTGAGACTATTGGTTGTATAAATTAATGACCAATACTTAGCATGACCTAGCTGATTAAGGCCTGGTTGATTCATACAAAGGGAAAAACATCACTTGCACATGCACAGACTTCACCCTAACAGGACTTCATAAATATGCGCTGTATATCACAAGATAGAATGAGTATAACTCAGTGAAAACTCACCTTCAGGATGAAAGTGAAATTTGGGAGGAAGAAGAGAAAGAAAAGTGATAAAGTTATTCAGTGTAGTAATTTTCTAGGAATTATACTGGGCATTATGCTAGGAACTGTGCTAGATATGCACTAGGTACTTCAAATACCTTTTTATCATTTAATATTATCCTTGTTACATAGCATAAGTAATTTAATATACTGCTGAAGAATTAAAATAAACCTAAGGATATGTATCATTAGTCCCATTTTTAATAGACACAGAGTTATTAAGCAACTTGTTCAAGGTCTCATAGAAAGTAAATGGGAAAACTTGTAAAGAAATCCAGGTCTGGCTAAGCTCAAAGCCGATGTTCCTTGCAGGATACTATTGGGCACATGTCCTCTTACTATAAGCATTCATACAGTTAGCTACCTTATTTATTTCTTCAATAAATATCTATTTAGCACCTATTATATTCTGGCACACTTCTAGATGCTAAAAATAAGCAAGAAAGAGTACAAAGCTCTATCCCTCATGAAGTTTACATTCTAGTGGGAAGAGGGAGGCAATAATGAGATAAACAGGCAAATAAAATAGTATGTTAGGAGGGGTGGAGCAACATGGCTGAAAAGAAGGCACTACTGATTATCTCTCCATTAAGGACACCAATTTAGCAATGATCTACAAAAAAAGCATCTTCATAAAAATCAAAAATCAGGTAAGCACTCAAAATACCTGGTTTTAAATTGATATCACTGAAAGAGGCACTGAAGAGGGTAGGACAGACAGTCTAGGGTCGCTGAAGCCACCCTGCTCTCATCTCCTGGCAGTGGCTATGTGGTGCAGAGAGAGAATCTGTGTGCTTGGGAGAGGAAGAATATAGCAATTTTAAGATATTGCATTGAACTCAGTGCTGCCCTGTCACAGCAGAAAGTAAAATCTGGCTGAACTAAGCTGATTCCTGCCCATGAGGAAGTATGTAAACCAGCCCTAGCCGCAGGAAAATTGTTCATCTTGTAGACAACTACAAGCATCAAGACCATCCAGAAGAACATAACATCATCAAATGAACTAAATAAGTGGTTAGAACTTGAGTTCTAGCAAGCTTCACCACCATGGGCTAAAGTGCTCTGGAGCTCTAAACTTGAAAGGCACTCTAGGCCACAAGAACTCCTAAGTGATTTCTCATACTGAATGAGGCTCAGAGCCCATGGTCTTCGGGGGCATGACACCTACTGAAACAACAGTGAGGGCAACTAAGGGAGTGCTTGTACCATCCTTCACTCAACCCCAGGCTGCACAGCTCATGGCTCCAAAAGACAACCCTCCTTTCTGCCTGAAGAGAGGACAGAGAAAAGTAAAGAGGACTTTGTCTTGCATTTTGGATACCAACATAGCTACAATAGGATACAGAACCAATCAGAGCCGTGAGGCCCCCTTTCCAGGACCTTGCTCCCAGATGACATTTCCGGGCACACTCTGGGCCAGAAGGGAACCTGCTGCCTTGAAGGAAAGGACCCAATCCTAGCAAGACCCAACACTTGGTGACTTTAGAGCCCTTGGGCCCTGAGTAACCAGCAGCAATATCTAGGTAGTATGCCATAGGCCTTATGTGAGACTGTGAGACTTGCTGGCTTCAGATGAGACTCAGCACATTACCAGCTGTAGTAGCTACAAGGACAGACTCCTTCTGCTTGAGAAAAGTAGAGAGAAAAGTTGAGAGGACTTTGTCTTGAATCTTATGTAACAGCTAAGCCACAGTGGGATAGAGCACCAAGGAGGCTTCTTGGGTCCCTGATTCCAGGCCTTGGCTCTTGGATGGCATTTTGGTACCTGCCCTGGGACAGAATGGAGTGTACTTCCCTGCCAGGCAGCATTCACCACAAGCTGACTGAAGAGCACTTGGGCCTTAGGGAAATATCGGTGGTAGTCTGACAGTTCTCCTTTTGGGCCTGTGGTGATGGTGGCTATGGGTTGAGGCTCATCTGACTGTGGAAAGGAGAGGAAAGAGTGGGAAGGACTGTGTCTCATGGTTTGAGTACCAACTCAGCTGCAGTATAGTAGAAAACAAGGTAGACTTCTAAGGTTCTTGAATCCTATGGCTGGCTCCCAGTTGGCAGCTCTGGACTCACCCAGGGCCTAGGGTTATTTGCTGCCCTGATGGGAAGGACACAAATCTGGTTGGCTTTTCCACCTGCTTATTTTAGAGCCCCACAACCTTGAGAAAACTTTCATGTTAGCCAGGTAGTAAATACAGTGGGCTTTGGATAAGACTCAATGCTGTGTTGACTTCAGGTCTGACCCAGCACAGTCCCAGTGGTGGTAGTGACAGGTCTGCTTGTGTCACTTCACCCCTGATCCAGGCAGCTCAGAAAAAAGAGAGAGAATCTGTTTATCTGGGAAAATGTAAGGAAAGAAAACAAGAGTCTCTACCTGGCAATCCAGATAATTCTTTTAGACTTTATCCAAGACCATCATGGTGGTACCTCTATGAAACTATAAGAACCACAGTATTACTAGGCTTTGGGTTTCCCTTAATGTAGATACAGCTTAGATCACAACACTCAAGTCTTTACAAATACCTGGAATGCCATTCCAAGAAAGATAGGCACAGAGCGGCCCAGACTGTAAAGACTCCAATAAGTACCTAACTCTTCAGTACCCAGACACAGACAGACAACTACAAGCATCAAGACCATCCAGAAGAACATAACATCATCAAATGAACTAAATAAGGTACCTGGAACCAATTCTGGAGAAAGAGATATATCATCTTTCAGACAGAGAAATCAAAATAGCTATGATGAGAGAACTCAAAGAAATTCAAGATAACACAGGGAAGGAATTCAGAATTCTATCAGACTAATTTAACAAAGAGATTGAAATAATTTTTTAAAAATAAGCAGAAACTCTGGAGTTGAAAAATGCAACTGGCATGCTTAAGAATGCATCAGAGTCTTTTGATAGCAGAATTGATCAAGCAGAAGAAAGAATTAATGAGCTTGAAGACAGGCTATTCAAAAATACACAGTCAGAGAAGACAAAAGGAAAAAGAATAAACAACAATGAAGCATGCCTACAGGATCTAGAAAATGGCCGCAAAAGGGCAAATCTAAGAGGTATTTGATCTTAAAGAGGAAGTAGAGAAAGAGATAGTGGTAGAAAGGTTATTCAAAGGGATAACAGAGAACTTTCCAAACCTAGAAAAAGATATCAATATCCAAGTACAAAAAGATTATAGAATGCCAAGCAGATTTAACCCAAAGAAGACCACCTCAAGGCATTTAATAATCAAACCCTCAATCGTCAAGAATAAAGAAAAGATCCTAAAAGTAGCAAGAGAAAAAAATAACATGTAATGGAGCATCAAAATGTCTGGCAGTAGACTTTTCAGTGAAAACCTTAAAGGCCATGAGAGAGTGACATGACATATTTAAAGTGCTGAAGGGAAAAAATTTTACCCTAGAATAGTATTTCCAGTTAAAATATCCTTCAAACATGAAGACTTCCAGGCAAACAAAAGCTGAGGGATTTCATCAACACCAGATCTGTCCTACAAGTAATGTCAACGAGAATACTTCAGTCAGAAAGAACGTTAGTGAGCAAAAAGAAATCTGAAGGTACAAAACTCACTGGTAATAGTAAGCACGCACTAAAACACAAAATATTATAACACTCTGACCATGGTGTGTAAACTACTCATCTTAAGTAGAAAGACTAAATTGTGAACCTATCAGAAATAATAAGTATAACAAACTTTCAAGACTAAGAAAGTACAATAAGATATAAATAGAAGCAAAGAAAAGGTTAAAAGTGGGGGTGCAAAGTTAAGGTATAGAGCTTCTATTAGTTTTTTTTTGCCTTTTGCTTGTTTGATGTTTATGCAAACAGTATTAAGTTGTTATCAGGTTAAAATAATGGGTTATAAGATAATATGTACAAGCCTCATGGTAACCTCAAAACAAAACACTTAAAATAGTTACACAAAAAACAAAAAGCAAGAAACTAAATCATATCACCAGAGAAAAATCACCTTTACTAGAGGAAAACAGGAAGGACAGAAAGAAGGAATAGAAGACCAGAAAACAAATAATTAAATGGCAGAAGTAAGTTCTTATCAATAATAACATTGAATGTAAATAACCTAAACTCTCCAATCAAAAGACATACTATGTCTGAATGGATGAAAAAACAAGATCCATTGATTTGTTGCCTACAAGAAACACATTTCACCTATAAAGATACACATTGACTGAGAATAAAAGGATGGAAAAAGATAATTCATGCCAATGGAAACCAAAAAAGAGCAGGAATAGCTATACTTATATCAGACAAAATAGATTTGAAGACAAAAAGTATAAAAAAAGACAAAGAAGGTCACTATATAATGATAAAGGGGTCATTTCAGC